>NW_019154141.1:1585908-1849901 GCF_002288905.1 Enhydra lutris kenyoni | reverse complement strand
CATGTGTGTGTGTGTGTGTGTGTGTGTGTGTGTGTGTGTGTGTGTGTGTGTGTAGGGAGTATTTTTTTTTCTTTTTTTTTTTTTTTAAACATCTGGCAGGAGAAATAGATTTTTCCCTTCCAGGGCTGCTTTAAAAGGTAAATATAATTGAATGGGGGCAAAGTAGGGGCGGAAGTGAAGACCGTAAAACACACACAATGTCAAATTGAAATGATTAATCAGGCTCAGAGGCAAGGCATCCCCGGGTGTGCTGTGAGATTCGACAGACAGGTCAAGGCAAAAGCTAGGGAATCCATCTCAGTGCCTCTCTCGCCCAAGGGCTGGGACAGGCAGCAACAGAGAGAAAACCGTTTCACAATGAGAAGAGGAAAACGGGCAAGAAAGAAACCTCAGAAGAAGGGGACAGAGTGAGAAGGAATCATGTGGGGAGAGAAATTGCTTGGGGTGGCGAGGTTATAGGTGTGGTGGGATGTTCCAGCGGCCTCTAGACGGTGCCCACAAGATCGGATTAACAGACCGTAAATGTCAGGCATCCAACCCAGAGTTTTGAATAATTAGCCATAGCTCTGAGGTCTGAAGACAGATTTGGCTTTTCGTGCTAATGCAGCCACTTAGAAATGTCCGTCTGGATGCAATGCAGATGTTCTCACTGGGCCTCAACTTCTTCATCTGTAAAATGGGATGATTCTCTCACTGTCACCAAGTTGTGAAGATTAAATGAGCTATTGCCTATTAAACCTTAGCACAATGCCTGGTACACACTACATTCTCAAAATCAGTGCTGTTGCCATTTCGTATTTCTCCAGAAAGCATTCCCAGCATGATTAAATCCCCAGCAAACATCTTCTCTTGGCCCTGCCCTTAATCTCCGTTCTAAAGGAGGGGTGGGAAGTGATTGCACTGCCTCTTAGTGTTCTCAGAGTATGATCTCTTACCCCATTCATTCATTCTTTCAACAACATTGAGAGCTTACTGCCTATCAAGCATACTAACCAATGAAACCAGGCCCACTGGCGTCAGAGCATCAGTGGAAAAGAGCACAGTGAAGATGTCCAAAACCAGGAAAGCACTTTGCCTCCTCTCAACCACGTGCACCTGCATTTTTTATGACCCAGCTCTGAAGATGTGCAGGAAAGTGTTTGAGCCAACTGCTTGGGCCCCCTGGGAGTGAGTGTATGCTCCGAGGAATGACTCCAGTACGAGCTGAACAGCTCTGCAATCCCTGTGCCTCATGGAACATTCCCTCCAGGCCACAGGACATAGTCCAGGGAAGCCAGGCTCAGCCACTCTTCAAGTGGCTTCTTAGCCCTGCCGCGTCGTCTTCATCCCAGAACAGACCATCTGCCACGCACACTCACGTCTTTTGTCCCTAACGTGACGGAATGAGAAAGCAGGCAGATCTGCACAATTCCCCTTTCCGGGGATAGCAGGTATGGAGGAGGCCTTGAGAGCTATGCTCTGTGGCTGGTCAGTGGCCAGTGTCCTTGTCAGGGGCTGCCAACACAGGAAGGGACCCCATGGAAGTGCCGAGGTACCGTCTTCAATCACCAGACTCTGAGCTCAGGCAAACCAGGATCTGAACACCTCTTATGAGGTGGGAGTCCTTGGCCTTAGTGGATTGCTCTCCTTAGGCCTCAGTTTCCTTGCCTGTAAAATGGGGATCATATTACTAACAACTTCTGTATAGTCAGGGTTCTGGCAGGAACAGATGACACACTCAAATTAGGGAATTTAAGAGAGTTTAAAGAAGGAACTACTTACAAAGGAGCGAGCGGAGTGTAGGGAAATAGGGGGACTGGTGTACTACCCCAGGGCTAGAAAGAGCAGGGCCACCATCACCCAGGACTGAAGGACAAGAGGGCAGAATAAGAGAGAGACACGCCCTAGCAGTAGCTGTGAACTCGGATGGAGGGAGGCAACCAGCCAGGGTAACTCTGAAAGGTAGGGATTGGCTCACCTTTGTCTTCTGGCCTCCTTGACTGAACCCAGCTGGAAGCCAAAGGTAAGGCAACCTACTGATACTGTTCCTACGGCTTAGTGTCCTGGGGCACAAAACAGGGTGGATCTGAAGAGCAAACTGAAAATACCCAAATCTCATGGGGTCATGATAGAGATTAAATGAGGTCACACAGTTGAACATGGGATAAATGTTATCTCCAACAATGACCCTTTTCTTTCACCAGTGAGGAAAGGAAGACTTTTCAAACTTTCCGTGAGTTACCTGGAATTGGAACAATGACTGGTTATTGGTCTTTGAATGCCACCTCCCAGGTATCGGGACAATGACAAGGGGGCTTAGCAGGTGAATGGAACATCTAGAAGAAAGATCTCAGGCCGTCAGTGAAATTTGGCACATGCCCACTCTTTGTAGCCACTGTAGTAGGTCCAGTGGGAGAGATTAACAGGAAATCTCACCACCTAAAATATTTATGGGATAAAGAGGGGATTTGGGCTAGACACAAGAGTCTACAAGAATACAAAACCAAATAATGTGCAAATTATAGGTCTGTCTTGACATAATCTAAGCAGACGTGGAGCTAAGTAGCATCCATCAGAACCGACACGTCCATGTACCCGTGAGCTCAACAGTGGTAGACTTGGGTAACTTCACCAGCATGGTCCCCAGAGCAATCTGAAACTTGACCAGTGGGTGGCTGTTGGCGTGGACTGTGCCACCTGTCCCATTCAGGGGCATCATGTGGAGTCTGACTATGGAGACCTGCCTGCTGAGGAAGGAAGAGCTTGTTGGGTCAGCCCGCTAGACTCTCAAAGCCTCTGGGGTCTGCCTTGCTTCCACCCTGGAGCTCAATCTAATGATGCTTGCGTCTTGCACCTAAGTCTTGTTTTGGAGATGATCACCTAGAAAGGGCCATGGCCACCAGGACTCCTGCCGGATCATACAAACATCTATTACCCCTTCCGAAAACAAGAAATCACCCCACTCCTGTCCAACTAGCTCCCCCACCAAGATCCTACTAAATACCAGTGTTGTCTCAGGACCGGACAAGTGGTTCAATTCATCCCTTGTCAAGAGAAACCTTTCTTCTGGAACCAGAGTGATGTGTATGGAAACTTGCTTTATATGATTTACTTTGACTTTCTCGGGGGCAACTACAGGCCATTTGTCAGATACCCCGTTTTTGCCATTGGCTCCCTCTGCTCTTGGCTTCCACTACTGCTGGCGGTCTACCATGGCTCTGCACCTGGCAATAAACCACAACCCACTTTAGCCCCAGAAGAGTAAACATCAACGTATTGCAAAAATCTTGGCCTCATGTGCAAACCCCTATCACACTTACTCATACCTGAATTGTTTCATCCAGAGCTCATCTAATGGGCAAACACGGGAGTTGAAACAACTCCTCATTACAGTCAACGTCAGGGAGTACCAGAACCAGTAACCTCCAGGGATGGTCGCCAGTTTAGACCCGCGGGGAGGGGGGTAGGGCTTGCTCAACCTTCAGACAGCCACCGGCTTGTTCAACAAGAGCGCCAGCAGCTCTCCCCATGGGTGCATCCAAGCCAAGCTTATCTCAGTGGCAACTTGGGTTTTCAATGCACTGCTAACAACTGCAGTTTGAGAATAAGAACACTACGGTTTGGTCTCAGTTCATATTCGAGCATGCACATGCATCCTGAACCAGATGTCTGGTTTCAAGATATCCTGCGAGTCACACCTCTAATCATAAACATTTCTGTAGACCCGAGTTTAAGATGCACTTGCCCAGTTATTTTTCTAGAGGAACAATGGGGATGTCACTTGGTGTTCTTCCATCGGCTTTTGACGTTTGAGGATGCTGGGCTCTGACCCATATCCAAAACCATGGGAGGCCGTATGCAGAGTGGGTCATCCCAGGTCGCTGGTGGGAAGACAAACATTAAGAGCCAGATCTTGAAATTTCCTATAGTTTTCCTGGCCTCTGATTCCACAGTTGTGAAATGGGGCCAGGAACGTTCGTTTTCAATGAAATTGGCCATGTGACCTCACCGATAGCAATGCAGAAGGGGTAGGGGGTTGGGCACAGGCGAGACTGACCGGTGGCTGGGATGACAAAGAGAGCCAGAGTGATTTTGGTCGCTGCATGGCGATCAAACGAGATTCAGCTCAACATCTCTTAACTAGTAAGATGCTGACTCAGTTGATGAAATATGGAAAAAGTTAATAGGAAAAAATGAATCCCATTAAGGGTTGCCTCCTCCTGCATGTTGGCTACGAGGCTAAATGTATCACAGGCTTCCAATAAATAGGAACTAATAATCAAATTTAAAAGCGAGGAAATCATTGTTCTCCTTGCCTGGCTGCTGGCCCAGCTCCTGCTTGGAGGGTGATGAGCTGCTTTTTTTTTTTTTAATCAGGGAGTGGATCTCCCCTTTGCCCGGAGAAATGGTTAGGAACCCAGTCCAGCTGGAAGACTTTCCTCAGCCGTGTTTGCTTGGACCATGGCCTTCCTTTTCCAGCACAGCCCTCACACCACACCCCAGGGGACCTCACCCTTGGCTTTTTTTTTTCTTTTTTTAATAAGCAACTCGATTTGTTCCAGTTTCCTTAAGGATCAAAGTATAAAGAGTCCACTTTTGGCTTCCAAGTCTCCATTGCCAAGAGCTGATTTATATTAAAATCAGTCAGAGCCCAGGAAAGACCAAAGGAGGGATGCCACTAGCTCTTGAAACAGGAAAGGTCCTGGGAGCTCCATGCGGGCTCAGACCTGGAGCTGGAAGGCATCCACAGCCCAAAATGGATTTATTCCGGCTCTGTCCAGTACCCCTGCAAGCTTTTGCTGGTTAGTTGCTGTCACTTCTTCCTGTTGAAGTTGTTGGCTAAATAATCTCAATATTAAAATGGGGTTTAAGGGGCGCCTGGGTGGCTCAGTGGGTTAAGTGTCTGCCTTCGGCTCAGGTCACGATCCCAGGATCCTGGGATCGAGCCCCGCGTCGGGCTCTCTGCTCAGCAGGGAGCCTGATTCTCTCTCTCCCTCTGCCTCCTGCTCCCCCTTCTTGTGCTCTCTCTCTCTGTGTGTGTCAAATAAATAAATAAATAATCTTTTAAAAAATTAAAAATAAAATGGGGTTTATTATCAGAGATGGCAAAAAAAAAGTCAGGTTTTTCAGAAGAGTGGATTATACATTAACACAGAAAATACGTTAAAGGTGATTCTAGAAACTCTCAGTTTCTCAGGAGTCTCCATGTCATAGAAGCTTCTAAAATACAAACAGACAGACCAAAAAAAAAAAAAAATTTTGACCAGGGCATTTAATTTATAAAGAAGAGATGTGGGACACCGAGTGGCTCAGTCAGATAAGCATCTGCCTTTGGCTCAGGTCATGAACCCAGGGTCCTGGGATTGAGCCCTGCTCAGCCGGGAGCCTGCTTCTCCCCTTACCTGCTGCTCCCACTGCTGTGCACGTGCTCTCTCTCTGACAAATAAATAAGTAAAATCTTAAAAAAAAAAAAAACAACCCCAAGAAGAAATGTGACCTAAGAAAATGTAGAGACAGGTAGAAAAAATATCCACACGTCCCAAAAAATGTTAAGAAGGCATCAAAAGGAGAGAGAATGTAGGTGCCAAAGATCTTTTTGTTTACTCTGAATTTTACCTAGGCCAAGCCCATTTGTTTTTTGTTTGTTTGTCTGTTTATCCAAAGCTTTAGGACACTCTATTCCCATCCAACCTAAGGCGGAAAGATCTGGGTAATGACTATAAAGACACAATCACTTTACGAAGGAATCACCAAAGATTTCCTCCGGTGGTTTCCTTAAATATATGTAAAATTCACCCACTTCAAATTGTCCATATCCACGCGGATGTCCAAGCACCTATCCATTGCAAATGGAAGGCACACATCTGTAGAAGCTGTAAATTTTCAGATGTGTTGTTTTTGGGGAATAAAAAAAAATCTTTATCCCATTTGATAAGACAGTGAGAATTACCCTTCATGGGGCGCTTGGGAGGCTCAGTGGGTTAAGCCTCTGCCTTCGGCTCAGGGTCCTGGGATCGAGTCCCACATCAGGCTCTCTGCTCGTTGGGAACCTGCTTCTCCCCGCCCTCTCTCTGCCTGCTGTTCTGCCTACTTGTGATCTCCATCTGTCAAATAAGTAAATAAAATCTTTAAAAAGAAAAAAAGGATTACCCTTCACAAACTTAAAATTAGTAACGGGGGAGATTGGGAGGAAGTAGAGTGGAGAACTGGCTTCTCCAAATTCTATCCATTGCTACTGTGGATCTCCTCCCCAAAGCCCACATCCGTAGGGTTCAGGAACCCTGGCGAAGGAGAACTTCTGTGCTTCCTTAAAGGCTGCCCAGACATCTCTAGAAGATGAGCTCCAGAAACCCTGTCTCAGTATTTACTGGGCCCATCTTTTTATATGCAGGTAAGCTTAATGTTTTAAGCCTGCAACCTCCAGGTCAAGATCAGAAAAAACAATAAATTAAATAAAATAGCCAGTGAAGTCCAAGAGACTCATGGCTTTCAATATAAGCTTTTGGAGGTCTCTAGTGTCGACCTCCAGAGGGGATAAGGGGTATCAGCTTATCTCCTGCATTTTCTCTGGGCCCCTCTGGAGGAAGCTCATTTTGGCGTTCCGGGATCCTCCTAGCGTGTGATCACGGGACATTAGATAGACAGTGGCTCAAATTCTAGCTAGGCAGACAAAAGACAACACAGGGTGGCACTGAACATGACCTATACTGGGGGAATCTGGGACCAGAAGATGGTATCTGAATGGAGAATGGAGACATCTGAATTAAAGTCACGCCACCATCCCCCTTCTAGTACACACACACACACACACAAATACAGATACAAACAGAACCACAGGTGCACACACATGAAGTTACACACAAGGTGCAGATCCACACATACACATAGGCGTCCGTGTGGCCCCCTCCGCCTCTCGTATTATCATCAGTCCTGCTCACCGTGACTCATCAATCATACCCTCCGCTTACCAACAACACTCAAGGACCCCCGAATGCCTTGGGCTGACCAGCTGAACCTCCACTAACAATGCCAGAGCCAAGTATACCCAAGGGTAAGAAATCTCTAAAAAGAAGTCAATTAATCCAACTCCGCTGTTCTTTACCTTAGGCTACTGTTAAGAGAGGAAAGGAAAAAAAAAAAAAAAATGAAAGGAAGCTATCCCGTAATATCCATCCTCAGGCTTCCCAGCCTGTTTGCCTAAACGTTACCATGGTGATGTGTATAGAAGTCAGTCTTCACCGTGAACCGTGAACCGCAATCACTGACTTGACAGAGAACACCCATTTGGGCTCCAAAGTCAGGTAATAGCTGGGGAGCGGGAAGGCACGCTTCTGCTCAGGTTGAGACTTGAGAGATCTACCCTGTTACAGGAAGTCGCCAGTTACTTTTGTTTTGTTTTTCTCTCTGTGTCCCTCTTCCTCTTTTCATCCCTTCCTCACCTCTGCAGAGAGAGAGGATGGTGGTGGTGCGGGGGGGGAACCAAAAGGCCCAGAACGAGCCTGAGGGGAGAGCAGGGCTGGCCCCACTGGGCCTGGCCTTCAGTCTTTGCCCAGAGCAGAAGGCAGAGGGAGGCTGGCCCTGGCGTCCTCGTCCTCCCCAGCTGACTGAGCGCAAACACAGAGCCACAGAGTGGCAAGGCACCCCAGGGAGAGATGCAAATCAGTGGGATGGACAGTGCCTTGATCACGGTCACCCAGCAAAGACAGATTTGATCTCCTGACTCCCACCCAGGGCCTTCCAACATGCATGGCAAGGTCAGCCCCCAGGATGGTCTAGGACATCGAACTACTTCTCATAGTCAGTGCTGTGTCTGTCCCACACACGGAGGAGGGCAGCAGACGTTTGATGAATGAATGAATGAACGGATCATTGAATGACTGCGAAATCAGAGAACGGGCAGCTCTCTCTTCGCAGGGTGTCTGGATTCCAAAGGGAACTCACACGACAAAATCACCAGTTGGAAAGACCTTGTATCCCGAGTTCATAATCCGCCCAGCGTCCGTCCTTGCCCAGGATCCCAGACGTGGCCACCTTTGCTAAGAAGTAGAACTCCCAGGATTCTCCTTAATGAGTCCCCCTGCCACACACCCCCGCCCATCGCAGGAACATCAATGATCGACGAACCAAACTGTAGTTCTGGTGTGCATTTTGGGGACAGTGAAAAGGAAAGCTGCTCGCATATGGCGTGAGTAGACTGAGAATGTAATCCTCACGCATCCTTTTGTGTGAGGTCCCATTTGGGACAAGGATTATTCATTTATGAATGAATAAAGTGCCACCTTGGCTGGGCAGTGCCTTTCGTGGGTCCAGATTACAGCCAGGCTAATCAGGACTTAAAGGGGACTGAACCAGCGGCGGTGTCCTTACCTTAAATGAAGCCAATTAAATTAGCCAGTTGCATGTCCTGTTAGCCCCCTCCCCACGGCACCCCAACGGCGCTGCTCCTCTCTAAAAAGAAAAGCAGTTGGAGAAACAGTAGCTTCTGCAGAGAGAAAAGCGGCATGTAGAAACAAACATACGAAATCACCTTCTTGGGTAAACTCGCTGCTTCTTGGGCTTTTGTACCCAAGCCCTCCCTGCTGGCTGGCAGCTTGTCTCCTTAGTGGGAACCATGATGCATTTGGCTGGCTCTTGGTTTCCAGTCCTACTTGTAATTTGAAGCGAGGGTAGATGGCTGGGGTCAGACAGCAAGGAGCCTGCAGGCTTAGGGGGGAGCCTCCTTGCTTGATGAGACACCGCAGGGCGCCGAGGTAGGAAGTCCTAAAACTCTGCAGTGTTCAGCATCCTAAGCTGGATCCTTCGAGAAGTCTAGGAGGTGGCAGAATTTAACTCAGGCTTTAGGAGTTCCCTGGGGATGAGGACAGAGCACACCTAAATACCCCAGGGCTTGATATCCCCAGGGCACGAGGAGATGTCTTACTTAGGAACCAAGGATAAGACAGATGTTGCTGCCACTTGCTGAGAATCCCCGGGGAAAGAGTGAGCCCAGCGCTTGGCACCTTGTCGACGCTCTATAAATGTGAGTTGATTTAAACCAGGAGAACCTCTGTCTGCCCCCTGTCTGGCTTACACCACTGCCGTACCAAAGAGGAAATAAACTGTGGTCATGGGTGAGTCGAAAAATAACTTTGGATCGACTTGGAGATCTACCATTGAGAGCTTTTTTTTTTTTTTTTTTTTTTTTTTAAGGCTGATTCATCCATTTGACTTCGTTCACTGTTTTAACCAGGGTGATAAAGAAAAGGGTCTGTGCATGAGGCCACATGTGGAGAGTAATGAGAGGCATCCAGAAGCAGCCAGGTGGGTATCTCTGGCTGAGAAAACCACAGGAAGCAGGCTCATTCCCGTCCAAGGGAGGAGACATGGTGCTGGTCAGAAGGCAGAGGATGTGGGGTGGGGCAGCGTGTGTTCCTGGATGACTCAGCCAGCACCAGAGCCCAGAGTGGGTTCCAAGTACTCAGAGTCCCCAGGGGCCGGGCTTGGAAATGGCCATGCTGAAGGCAAGGTGAGACCCATTTAACTCTCACCTCCCCTGGGAGCAGCTGTTCTGTCCCTGTTCAGTGAGGCCGACTTCAGGAGTGCAAACTCATCCTCACACCAGCCCGGAGAAAAGTGTACAGCGATGAGTGTGGTTCACCAGCAAAGTTAAGTGCATGTGTTCCGGAGTTAATCACTGATGTTGTTTTTTTCTGGATTCTCTGCTGGCCAGAAGGATCAGAGACTGTTCTGTCTGCCAATATTGCCAAGGCGAGCCTCAGGTTGCCCGTGGTGAGCAGTGCAACCTTGGGCATGTAGCTTACCCGCAGATGCAACCCTCATGACGCCGTACCTGTGACCCAGGAGCGGTGCCAGGGGCTGGGGACACACACATAGGTAGCCACCTCTCCTGGAAGAGTTATTGGGGGAAGATGAATACCTCCGCCAAGTATTTCAAGACCACGTGGTCAGGGCTAAGCCGCACTAGATCACACGTGTGAACATGTGTGCACACACGTATGTGCATTGCACACTGGGAGCAGAGAATGAGATACTAAGTCGTTACCATTACTGAGGGCGTTCTGCATGTTTTATGTCTGCAACCTTATAGGTAGCTAATACCATCCCCATTTTACAAATGAGGAAACTTTACGGATCACGGGACCAAAGATCCCTATATTATGTAGCGAGGACAAGGTGGAGTCAGAATTCAAACTCCATTCTGTCTGAACTCATAATCCCTGCACCATGCATGACCTTGAGGATTTACGGTCTGGTGAGGGACAATGGGCAAAACAAGGTAAGAAAGAATGACATCAAATGGGACAAACATACATAGGTAGATAGGTAGATCAGTAGTCTCATCCCAGCTTCATTTCCCGAGTTCCAGATTCAGATTCCCAGGGCCTTACTGAAAGTTGCCACACGGGAACACAGGAAGCCTGCAGCCACCTCAAAGTTGGAAAATCCCAAGTCTTCATTCTCCCTACCCCGCACCCAGACACCTGGTCTACCCTTCTATATTCCTTACCTCAGCCAGTCCTGTAATTGCTCAAACAAGTGTCTTCATGACCCTTCCTCTCACCCCGCACACCCCAAATCCTGCTGAGTCTACTACCTGCCTCTCCCAGGATTCTTCCGGCCTCTCTTTTCCTGCTGGCCCCGCCTCGTCAAGGCTGCCATCAGGCCTCCTTACTTGAATCTCACCTTCATGCTAGAGTCAGCGACTCTCCAACAAACCCATCTAATCGTGTCACTGTCCTGGACTAAAATGCCTCGCTGATGTCACCAAGCTTTCAGAAGAAATTAAACCTCTCTGACATCAGTCCCTGCATGCCTAGAGCCCCATTCTAATCTATGTTCTTGCCCTGTCTTCTACTCACTAACGTCTGGTCCGTGGTTCCCCCATCCCCTAAACACATCCATTTTTTTTTCCAGTTCAACAAACATTGCTAAGTACCCTTCATTTGCCAAGCCCCGTGTTGGGCACAGGGATGTAGGGCAAGGTTTCTCATTTGTGACACGATTGACGTTTTGCACAGATAATTTTTTGTAGCGGGGGCCTGTCCTATGCTTTATAGGATACATAGCAGCATGCCTGTTTTCTACCCATGAGATGCCAGTAGCGACTCCCCCCAAAGTTGTGACAACAAAGGATGTCCCCAGACATCGCCGAGGGTACCTCAGCGGGACACAATCATCCACGGCCAGGAGCCACCCCTCTAGAAGAACGAACACTCCCCGGTCTCCGAGAGCCTGGCCATGGTTTGTGAGAAGTGCTGGACCCCCGATTGTGCAATGCAAAATGGGGGATGCTGAGGACACGAGCTTTTCCAGGGGGTCGCCCTGAATTAGCGACTCCTCTGCTTCCTTCTGTGGGACTTTGGACAGTTTCATGAGTTTTCTGAGCCTTCAATTCCTCATGTGAAAATACAAATTCTAATTTCTACTCCAGGCCGTACAGTGTGCCCTTGTAAATGAATATCTGTATGTTCCCGACAGGTGGAGACCCTCAAGATAGGATCTTTTCCTAAACCTTGTCATACACTTTCCACGTCCCCGGATCATGGCCCAGAAGGAGCTTCCATGCCTTTGCCACATGCGGCTGCTTCTACTCAGAATCCTAGCCCCCCTCCCTTCTCACCCTTGGACAAATCCCTTAAAACTCAGCTCCAGGGTTGCCCCGACAAACGGGTACTGCACCACAGAGACAGAACTAGGTGCTGTTTTCTTTGCGCTCTCCATGGGCTTTGCTTTTACCTCTTGTAGCCTATTATCCCGTTACGGACTTGTTCTTTCTCAAGGGCAGGGGTCAGCCAATATTTTTTCTTAAGGGCCAAAAGCAAATATTTTATGTTTGGGGGCCACAGGGACTGGGTTCCAATTATTCGATTCAGCCACTGTAGGCGAAAACATCCATCAACAGTAGTAAATAAATGGGGGCGGCTCTGTGTCAATAAAGTTTTATTTATAAAACAAGATGGCGGCTGGATTTGGCCAGGTCTAGGACCTCAGCTCTGAACAGTGAGCTCCATGAGGTCAAGGCCTGAGTCTTCATTGGTTTTTGTATCTGTAACACCTCCCACAGTGCCTGGTGCATAGCAGACACTTTAAATGATTAAAGATCACTGGGTCCATCATCATCATCACACCAATATATAAAATCTTTTTTGAGATTGTGTGCATTAAGGAGCTGACCAGAACAATACAAATTACCTCCAAAGCTAATTCAGTGGTTACAGAGACAACATACATTGAAAGAAGAGTGGAAAACCCCTCTTCTCTTGAGCAGTGAGCCAGGGTTTAGGTAGGTGTAAGATTGCCAGAGAAAGTACAGGACATCACGCCAAGTTTGAAATTCAGAGAAATAACAATGAAGTTTTTGGCATAAGTATGTCCCAAGAAATTTGGGGGATATACTTACTCTAAAAAAAATCATCGGTTTATATAACAGAAATTTAAATTTTCTCTTTCTTTGTTTTTGTTAAATCTGGCCACCTGATTTAAGCACAGACTGTTGATAATCTCTTCTGTTTCCCTCCCTCAACCTTCTTGCAGAAAAGATGAGAGCCTGTCTGACTTGCTGGGCCACCTTCCCACCCTCCAGGAAGAGGGCCCCCTGTAAACCTCATGGCAGCAGTAAGAAGTTCTGTTGCAACTGGAAATTTAATTAACAAAATGCTAACATGTAATTTCAAGGAGGAGGGGGAAAAAGCGTTATCACGAAGTTAATAAGAGAACTATTTTAATTATGGTATTTAACAAGTTATGACCATGCCACTATGTTCTCTGGGGAAGGATTTACATAGTTCAAGTATCTTGGGGCAGGGAAGGGATATGATGAGGAATGGAGTTGGAAACATTGCTATCCTGTGCTTCTCTGGCAAATCTTTGAGTCCTTGGGCCCAGTGTTGAAAAGCCACAAAACGTCAGCTTGAAGGAGCTCCCACTGGCCAAATCTGGGATACTTTGAACAACAAAATCAATGAAACAATGGCTTATGACTAATGAAAATAAGAATGCATGAGTCCATACTAATAGAAATAAATTGATCTTTTGATGAGAAAGTTATGTGCATTGTCTCAAAATGCCTCCCCAGGCAGGAAAATATTTATTAATTACATAGGGAAAAGTGGTGATTTTCTGATCGTGGGATCTGGTAGACCCACCTTCTTCAAGTGCTCGGCGCTGTGTTTCATGGGTCAGGACGTAAGGAGAAGAACATAGCATCGCTTCTATGATTTGTCTGCCAAATACGTGCACACCTAAAGGTCATCATGAAGAATCATTACACAAACTAAAACTAAGGGACACTCTAAGAATTCCTGGACTGTATTCTCTAAAGTTACCAATGACACAGGGGCACCTAATGGCTCAGTTAAGCATCTGACTCTTGATTTCGGCTCAGGTCATGATCTCAAGGGTCATGAGATCGAGTCACGTGTCAGATTCTGTACCTGGTGTAGAGTCTGTTGAAGATTCTCTCCCTCTACTCTGCCCCCCCCCACTCTCTCTCTCTCTCTTTCTCTCAAAATAAATAAATAAAGCTTTTTTTTTTTTTTAAAGTGTCAATGTCACAAAAGTCAAGGAAAGACTAGGAAACTGATGGTTCAACATGGAGATGCCTCCATTATGACAACTGGACCCATTATTGGAACAAGGGATGAAGGACTTTGGGTGCTAATGTTGGGATCAGGATGGCCATACGCTAGCTTACGTAGGATGCACTTATGTAAATATACGTGTGTAAGAAGCTATGCTGCTCGTAGAAATTCCACACTAAGATTTTCACGGTGATGGGGCATCATGTTAGCAATTGACTGGAAAGGGCTTCCTAAGACAAAGTTCTTTGTACAGTGTTGGCGATTTTTCTCTAAGCTCGAGATTGTTTCAAAATAAAAACCTAAAAATTAAAAAAAAAAAAAAAGGCCTGGTACGGTGACAAGTCACAGATATCAAAAGGTAGTAGTGAGGGAGCTGGATTTGGGATTCTGTCAAGACAAAGAGGTTGAGGGGCACCTGGGTGGCTCAGTGGGTTGAGCCACTGCCTTCAGCTCAGGTCATGATCTCAGGGTCCTGGGATCGAGTCCCCATCGGGGCTCTCTGCTTGGCCAGGAGCCTGCTTCCCCCTCTCTCTCTGCCTGCCTCTCTGCCTACTTGTGATCTCTCTCTCTCTGTCAAAAAAAAAAAAAAAAAAAAAAAAAAAGACAAAGAGGTTGAGTACAAGGAAGGGGACCTGAACTTGAACTGGGAGCTATGGGCTCGCCCGGGCAACTTCAAGTCAAGGAGGCACAGAGGAGATGCACCAAATTCTCAAGTGGGTCCTGCTCATCTTCTCCTCCCCAAAGAGTTTGTGATGATTCGTAATCAGTGAGGGCAAGCCAGATGTCCTGGTGCTGGTTCCCTGTGGGTGATCTTCGACCCAAGGACACCATGCCTACTACCTTGACTTAACCAGCAGAGTCCTGGGGAAGCCTTGGCTCTTTTGCTCCCCTACAGCACTCTTCCCAGAAAGCTGGCTGTGGCTGTGGTGGTGCAGCTGTGTGTCTGTCCCTCCTGGGCCTTCTCCCTGCTTCTCTGTGTGGAGCCTGGTGGCCTGAAGTTCACGGGGACAATGAGAGAGGTGCTGGAAACACAGCCCCTGTTTGTCCAATGTTAACAAACCTTCTAGTGGCAGTTCCTCAGATGCGTTCCAGGCCTCATGTCATCTCTTTATCCTTACAACTTTGAGTCACCACAGAGGAGATAACAGGGGGACCTGGGGGCCACTAGGATGGGATGGCTCTTCCCAGACAGCCGGCTGCACATCAGGGTAGCGAGTTTGAGGAAAAGAAGTCAGATTGCTTCGTCAGCACGAAACACAGATGCTCGCCCACCACAGTCACAGACACTCTTAAATGTCTGCCCCAAACGCTTATTCCAAATCACTGTCTTCCCTGACAACTGGTTAATAAGGCTTCAGGGCGCACCAATGCCCCCTTCCACCTCTGTTCAGGTTCAAAAGCCTGCAGATCCCATCGGAAAAGGGCAGGGACAATGCCCTCCTAGACCAGTTCAGGTGTGTTTCCTCCTAGAATTCCCCCAGAGAGGGAAGAATGCAAACTATGCTTTTCTCTCAACGGCTGGCCTGCCATGAAGCCTGGCAGCGGGCGGGTCAGAGGGATGGCCCCGATCACATAACATGGCCTTGGCACCCGGCTCCGTGTGGCATCCTGACAAACCAAACACGAAACTGCCAGGCTCACTCTCTGCCACCCGCGCTGCTGGGAATCCAGCTCTGGATGAAACGAGAGTTTGTTTAAAAGTAGGGGAGATCAGCCTGAGGGTCTCGGCAAACTTTATAGTCTAGCCTTGAGAACGAGGTGCCCGCCATCATTCTCATCACGTGTGGCTCCATTAAGGAGCACGGTGGTGTTCACTCAGCTGAAACACAGAAATGAACAACGGCCAACTCAAGCTCATATGTAGAGATTGGGTCAATTAAGGCATTTCTGGCCATGATTTAAAAAAAAAAAAATTGCCTGAGAAAAGTAACTTTGAAAAACGAATACATTTAATTATGTCATAGAGTAAGAGGTCTGAAGGTAGGTGGTCCCAGGGTGAGTTAATTTGGCAGCTCGAATATATTAGGGCCCTGTGTCACAGTCCTTGAAATTTTTCTCTCTTTTCCTCATGGTCACAAAATGGCCACTGCAGCTCCACACATCAAATCCTGTATTAAGCACCTGTCATCTGCTGGGCACTGTACATGGAGGAGCCGAAGAGAGGAGATCCCTGACTTCTTGTGTCTTACAGTCTATCATTAGTTCATAGAATGTCCTGGAACATGCCCAACTACAGTGATGCTGATGCCTTTCCATCCAGATTGCATAAAACAGCTTTGCGCAATTCAATCTGTACTCCTGTATTTTAAAACTCAGAGGTAGTCTGAAAGCTTGACATATCCAGAATTCCTTTCCTCCAGGATTCCAGCTTTCCCAACTCTCTGAAGCAGTGTTGTTAAATAATTAAAAGATGTTATAAATTCAATGCACCCAGCACAGTGCCTGAGACATGGTGAACACCCACAAAAACTAAGTTCCCATGTTCTTCTCCTGATGGTTCAGGCTGCTGGCCCCACAGGCACGTCTCCTCATCTCTTTTACAAAAGAGGTTCCTCGTGTTGTCTTCTTCTTCTACTTTTTTTTCCCCCTTGTTGTCTTCTTAACCAAACTACTGCCTGGTGATTTATAAGGAACCTTCTAGCCTCGGTCTTAATTCTCCCACATGGGCAGTAGAGCTAATTAGTGTTCTCAGAGCATGGCTTGTCCTGGGCCCCAATCTTGAAATCAGTCCCAGATTAATTTTTTTAAAGATTTTATTTATTTATTTGACAGAGAAGAGATCACAAGTAGACAGAGAGGCAGGCAGAGAGAGAGGGGGAAGCAGGCTCCCTGCTGAGCAGAGTCCGATACGGGACTCGATCCCAGGACCCTGAGATCACAACCTGAGCAAAAGGTATTGTTAGGGAACCGATACATGTACGTAAATAGCAACAGAGTTGGACAGAGAAACAAGCAGTAATGATCTGATACCTCGTGTTGCTGAGCAGGAAAAACATTCCCTCCTGATTTTCACACCACCCTGCCAAGTGGGAAAATTCCCCTCCACATCCCTGTATCAACTCTCAGTGCCAAATCTCCGGAGGGCATGCATCAAGGAGGCCTGTGGGGACCAGTTCTGCTGCAGTTGGTCAAACGTGAGAGAGGAAGCCAGGCAGGGAGAGGAGGGAGATGAAGTGACAGACTGAGGTCAGCCTCTCAGTGGTGTGTCATTTTGGGCAAAGTCACTGACAGTCTTGTCGAAATTTCCACTTCTCCGGATGCTGGAAATAACTAGCTTTGCCCCTTGACTGTTAAAACAAGCAGAGGTCCACGGGCTTGGAGGGCTGCAACCAAGCAGAAGGGGCCCGCCCCGCCCCTCATCTGTTCTGCTCCGGAGACCGCGTTGATCAAGAATTCCCACGGTCGAGTCTTTCTCACTAACATGAGACGCGTCTCGGAGTTCTCCGAGCCCTTCAGTGTCACGCCCGCTGCCCCGTGGCCTCTTCCCACGACAGTCCCTGCGGTGGGTGAGATCCAGGGGGGCACGACAGCTTTCTGGTTCCTGGACCCCAGTTTCAATGCTTGTCACTGTCTTTGCCACTTTTACGGCTGTGTCCTGGACTTGCCGCCATCCCCAAACAGTCCCACCTCTGACATTTAAAACCAGAGCTCCCTGACACAGTGTCCCATCTTTCCAGCTCTTTCTCCTGCTCAGTCTCGCACCTTGTCATGCTCTCCAGACTCTGGACGCCTCCCTTTTCTCTCACATTGTCACCTTTCCCCTCCTGTCCTTTTCTTCCCAGGTAAGCCCATCAGCCAAGGCTGCACTCCCGCCAACAACTGCAAGAGTGATGGTGTCTTTCTGCTTCCAGCCCCAGTCGTGCACCAGGACAACCAAAGATCTGCTCTGCCTCCACGTCCCGGGGGTCCGGGGCCACCGAGACTTGCTCACAGACCCCCATGCGGGCAGGACCACAGCGTGCCAAGAGCCACCCCCAATAGCTTCCTTACCACTCAGCCATCCTCTTACAACTTTCTGGTCAAACCCATGCCCCCTTTTCCTCACAGCAATGCCAGGATCAAAGCCCCTCCTGCCATCTTTCCTAAAAGAGGGCACCTTGCCTATTTCACCAAAAACAAAATGGAAAGAAAAAAGAGGCAAGTGGACATGAACTTCCTCCCTTGGTGCCCAGCCCTCCCTCCTTCCTGCATCTCTAATATGAGTCCTTCCCCAAACACCCACATATCGTGCCCATTTCTCCAATCACCTCCCTGCATCTCCTCCTTCTGTCTCTCTGTTGACTTCTTCCTGTTGATCTTTTGACAAATTCAAGCGTTTTCTTTTCTTTTTTTTTTTTAATTTTTTTTTATTTTCAGCATAACAGTATTCCTTGTTTCTTTGCACCACACCCAGTGCTCCATGCAATCCGTGCCCTCTCCAATACCCACCGCCTGGTTCCCCCAACCTCCCACCCCCCCTCCGCCGCTTCAAACCAAGCGTTTTCTATCCTGAAGGGTCTATTAACTTTGCAGCCCCTCTAAATCTGGTTCACTGTCTACTTACCGTCTACCACTCCGTTGACCAGCTGCCAGTCTCCCCACACGCACACTACCAGGTTTTCTGTAGGGAAGTCTACATTTAGGGCAGCTACTTTCTCACTGTCAGTGTCCCTCAGCTCATTGGATGGGTCCCCTCCTTCTCTGCACTGAAACAGTTCGCTCCAAGGTCCCACGTGGGCTCCTGACCCCCAGACACAAGGGTGATTTTTGGTAGTCGTGGTTGCCCTTTCTGCTATGCCTTCCATGTTACCCACGCATCCTTCTTTGGATGTGCTCCCGCCTGCTTTTGGGACACTGGCCACTACCTCCGAACAAGCTCCCTTCTACGCCCACCACACCCCTTGGTTCTATAGGGGAGTTCGCTTTTTCTCCCCATCTCGCCAACGTGGCTGTTTCCCAAGACTTGGTTCTCTTGCCAATACTTCCTGGACTCTCATCCACTCACCTACAGAGCCGGTAACCACCACCCACATGCTAACGACTTCTAAATGACTGTCCCTGCCCACACTGGTCCCCTGGGCTCCGTAGCCCCAGAGCTGGCAGCGTGCCGGACATCTACACCGAGACCTCCCTGGAGCGCCTCAGAGACCCCCCCACCCTCACCGGCTGGCTCCCCTCACCCCCTCTCTAGCTCCCTCTGTGAATAAAACGACCCACCACTGTTTGTCCGAGTAAGAATGCTGAACGCTCCCCTGACTATTCACATGTAATTGGAAATTAAATCTAGTTGACCCCAAAAATCTCTCCACCACGCCCTCCTTTGCACCCCCATCGGCATGCCATTTCTGTAGCTTCCTTTGCCCGGAATTTGGAAGATGACCTTACCTGGTCTTCCTGCCGCTGGCCTAACTGCCTATATTCTATCCTCTCATCCTTCTGGCCTGCAAACACCATCCTCTCATCCCCATGCAGGTAAAGGTCTTTCCTGGCTTCTTACTGACAACTGGATGAAGGTATTTTTTTCATGGTATTGGATTTCCGGTGAACGTGGCCTCTTTGCTCTGGTCTGGCTTCATCTCACCTTGGCCCCCCCTTGGTGTGATACTCCAGGCATCCGCAACTGCTCGCCCCGCCCCACCCCTGTAATTGCTTCCCACCCCCCACCTCGGGCTCTGAGCACCCTGGTGCCTTGACATCTGGGCTTCTCATCTTTCTGAAACAGCTCATCTCTAACCCACTCTCCCTCTGCCCTCTTGCCTGTCTTGGGCGGGGAGGGGTCTCTGCTCTGGGACCTCATCTCTTGAGAAGCGTCTCCTGACCGCACCAGAAGATTCTGGTGCTCCGTCTCATGGCATTGGGCTTGTTTATCTGCCCCTTTCTTTCTTCCAAGGAATGAGTCCTGTTCTTTTACCTTCATGCTCCAAGAGCTGAGACCCAAGCAGAGTGAGTGCGCATAAAACTGTGTGGAGTGAATGCGTGAATAAATGACCCAGAAGAAGGCTCCCGGTCTTTCATCTCAGAGAGGTACAACGGAGAGCAAACGTGCCAGCAGAAGGAAAGAAAAGAGGACCCCAGCAATAAATGCAGCCAGGTCCAAATAGGAAGGTCTTTATCTAGAATATTAGTTTGTAAGCCGGATCATACAACTAGGGGTTACTGTAAGAAGGCCCTCGATAATGTGTGAGTCTCTATTATTTGAAGGATGTGATGGCTGAGATCAAATCATCCTCTAGATTCGTGGAGTGTCTACTGTGTGCTAAGCCTCCTTCAGCCTCTGACTCCATTTCCCCACCACCCCAGAAATAAAAGCCTTGCCTTTGAGCATCTGGCCACTGGCCCATGGCTCCTGGACCAGACTGGTCTGCATCCCAGAGAACAGA
Source organism: Enhydra lutris kenyoni (assembly GCF_002288905.1). Lineage (NCBI taxonomy): Eukaryota > Metazoa > Chordata > Mammalia > Carnivora > Mustelidae > Enhydra > Enhydra lutris. Next base: position 1,829,983 of record NW_019154141.1, on the reverse strand, counting down.
CAATCCCGCCTACATGCTGGGCTGCTGCTCCCACAGACCCTTCCTACCCTGACTTCAAACTCCCTGAAACTGATCCTTCCTCCTGGTCGTGACAGGAATCAGCGGCTGCCCCAGACCAGCAGAGATGGGAGATGGGGCCAGGGTGACTTAGCAAGAAGCCAAGGCTGGGCTGGGAGAACAAGAGTGTCCAGGGGGAACCAGCCAGGAAAGGGCGCACCCCGATTCCAGTCTGGTTTTCCAGCATCTGAAATATTTTGCTTTTTTCAGACCTCTGGACAGGTAAGGCTCCTGGGAACAGAGCCACGTTGAAGGAGGTAGTGCAACAGAAATGGCTTCAAAGAAAAAAAAAAAAAGAATTGTATCATGTCACCACTATTCTCAAGCAAGGAATCCCAGAATGTTTTAGCCGATTTCATATAATTTGAGGGGCGTCCACAGTGAGGCAATACTGGACAACCTCACAGGGAAGAGCCCTCTACTGTCATCTACCTCCCAGCTTTTCACCCCTTTCTGTCCCCCACCTCACTCCTCAGACCCACCAAAGGATCTTGGAGTTCAAGTATACATAAACCAAGCCTCCTCCATTCCCTCTCCAGATCTTTGTCAAACCGTTGCCCGAGAACAGCCAAAGACAAGTGCCACCTTCTGGGTGACTCCTCTTTCGAATCACCAAACCTGAAACTAGATTTTTCTATAGCTCGCCAAACTCAACAGTGCGTGCTTACGTGTGGTGGCATCTAGAGAGAGTCCCCCGATCCAGGACACCAAACCGATCATTCCAGGTGAAGAAAATGTATCCTGTTGTTTCCTGCTACCTCAGGCCAGTGTCACCACCATTTGTTGGCAAGTGGGCCAACTTCCAGTAGTGAATTTTATTATGACCTCTAAAGACTTTCGTTAACAAAATGGAATCCCTGAAGCCAACCTAAGGAATATTTATATTGGACACTTCGTTAGGCACTTGTCATGAACTGGGTCATTTAACGGCGACCAGAGACTTTTTGTCTCATGCTATAAGGAACCTTAGGGAAAAGGGACACCTGCCCACCCCCATCTCAGACACCTGCAACCAGCCCCAAGCAGGCAATGCTGAAGGGAAGCACGTACCTTCTAGACCTCTCCCTGTGACTGCCTTGGCTGCTCTCCGCTTTATTGCAAACTGGGCGCTCTCTCAAACACTACGGAGCTTGAAACTCTTCCAGAGTATCCTACCTCTGGCCTTCTGAGCGTGACCTCTTGGACTTTGATCTCTGACTCTTAATAGGCTTTGGATTTGCTTTTGCCTTGAGATCCTTCCACTCTGCTCCAGGCCCCTCAAAACCAGCAGAAGGGGCCACAGCGAAGGGCTCCCGGGAAGAATTCCCGCTCCCTGAAGTCAGTCCTACTCACGCACAAAGGGTGCTGAGTGGGGAAGGAGGGCCAGAGAGCGAACTTGGAGATGGATGGACACACGTCCCAGTGTCAAGCCATGCCACCGCGTGTCCTGTTTCTGCTGCGTCAAGCCCGAGTTTGGTCCTTCTTCAAAACCAACCCTTCAAAGAGTGGGATAATGCCCTAGCCAGCAAGGCGATTCCCTCCTACTCAGTTCCTGGAAGCATTAGCTCATCAGAACTTTCTTACTTGCTGCTGCACAGAAGGAGCTAAGGGGGAGGCGTGCCAGAGGCTCTCAGCTGCCTTGCTGGTTTGAACAGACCTCCCTCCTTCTGCTGAGACGGTAGGTCTTGGGGAAAAGGAGTCCCAGCTGACTAGGCTGCCGTATTATTCCCCTGAGCTTGCCTGCAGGTCCCTGTCCTTTCCCTCCGCACCCCCTTGGCCTCTCCCCTTCCCCACTCTCCAGGCTCTCCTCCCTCCCCTTTCCCATTCATTAGCTCTTGTCCAGCCCAGCAGACAAGGGGTTAAACATTCAGTAGAGGCACAGGTGCTAACAGGGAAAGTGTGGGCTGGAATCTAGAATGATCTGTCACCGTTCCAAGAGCTTCTTTGGGTGAGGAGAGATCCCAGACTTCACGAACAGTCTCCAGGTGAAAATTCCATAAATCTAGAAACTGTGAAACTCAATGGAAATTTAATTAAATCAGTTAATATATGTGGAAGGTTAGGGACAATGCCTGGCACCTAGTGAGCTGTGTAAACACTTTGAAATGAGTAAGAGTTTGGGGAAGTATATATTTCCACATTGCAGCTGTCTGTATGTTCCAGAACCCTTGCAAATGGTTATTTGGCTTGGTGTCTGTGCGCTCCAAGTCACTGCTCTGTCTGTCACCAGTCCTAAGGTGTTTCTCTCCTCCGTTTCTTTCCTTCTTTCTCTTCCGTCCCCCTACGAACCTTTGAGTCGGCGCACATGGCTAACAATCCCTGTCTCCTGTTCTCACCCATTTGCCTTCCTCTCGGATCCAGTAAAAAGCTTTGATTTCCCTGAGCCTTGGGTCGGTGCGGCTTATGTGGTGTCTTTCCTATCGCCTTGGCTGCAAACACATTGGTTTTATAATAATAACCATTTCGTTGCTTTAGAATCAAGCTGTAATTAGAGAAAAGCACTGGAAAGCCCTTCTAAAGTAAGCTTTCCTCTCCCAAGCACACTGGCAAGCGTTCTGGTTGGGTTTCGACAAAGGGCAGCCCTGGAAATCTCATGGAGAAGAGGTTGGAGGCGTGGAGGGAGGTGAGAATCTGGGGGCTCTGACCTCTGCACTGGCCGTGAGTGGGCGCAGGGCGGCCGTGCACCTGCCCGTGAAAAGTGTAAGCAGCTTCCACGGCACTGAGAATCACCTTTAGTGTCCTACAGAGTCACACTTCAAGGGGGAGAGGGAAGAGAAGCAAGAAGGCTTTCTTCTTCCTAATTCACGCTTCATGGGGAAAGGAAGCAGGTGTCTAAGAAAGGAAACTTCCTTCACCCAGATGTGCACGGGGCCCGCGCTTGCTGCCAACCTCCCAGCTTTGCTAATCACACCAGGCTTGTGCCTGGTCCTCGCTGTGTGGGGCTCCAGCTGACTCTGCCCAAGGCCCTTCTGTCCTGTCCCCCAGGAGAAGGGAGTGACAGATGCCATGCTCCTGAGACGTGATAAAGATATGAGTCAGAAGAAGTGGGAGGGAAATCCACTCCAGGTTTTGGGGGCAGAGAGGACAGGGTGCCCCCAGCTGGATGGGGCTGACAGTAAAGGAAGGGGATCCCTACGGAAAAATTTATCAATGTCCCCAGCTTCCTTCTTTCTAACCTATGCTCATATTTCAGAAATATGCCAGATAAAGAATAGTCAAGTCCGAGAGCTGAAGAGCCATCTCTGGATATGTCCTAAGTGCTCACTCTGCGTTTCACGCTGTTCTTGATCCAGGCTGATGAACGGACCAGGGCAGGTTGGATGGGAACGAGGAGGTCAGGGTGCTGACCTGGTTTTTATGTGGTCACACCATATCATGTCTGACTTCAAGCCGTTCTCAGGTACCACTGCTTTTGCAGAAAGCAAAATAAAGCTCAGAGAGAGCAAGGAAGTTACCTGCGACACACAGCAACCCAGTTGGCTGGCAAGACTTCACCTCTTTTGGCCCCTAGAACGATACAGTGTGCAGGGACACTGAAGACCTGGGGCATGAACCCCGCATCTCTGTCTCCGGTGGCGGGGGGGGGGGGACACTGACCTCCTTACAGCTCCCCAACACATTGTCACCTGTCACCTGTCGGGATGGCCACATAGCTGACATGACTCACCTATCTCAGTGTCCCGTCCAGGTTAGAGTCCAGGGTCTGAGATGAACAACTTCCCAGTCCTACAAAAATCAAAGGAAACCAAGTGAGCAATCATGTATCCATGATGGGAAGGTTTTCAATCAAACACCCGTGAAGCCTGAGACTTTAAAGCCTCATTATTATTATAAAGGAAAGGGACCAACGGCTGATAGAAACAGTGTATCGTCTGCCTCTGTGTCTTTCAAAACAACAACAACAACAGGAGAAGTAATCTGTGGTCCGTCCAGATGACTATAATATTCAGCACTAAAAAGGAAGGAGCTAGCAAGTCTCAAAAAGACACAGAGGAACCTCAAAGGCGTGTCACATGGCGGAAGAAGCCAGTCGGAACAGGACGTATGTGCTCTGATCCCAATTCCATGACATCACAAGACAGAGAAAGACTATGGAGAAAGTAAAAGGACGAGGGTTTGCCAAGGGTTAAGGGACGGGAGGGGTGAGGGGGTGGAACACGGTGGGTTTGGTGGGCAGTGAAACGATTCTGCATGAGACTCTCATAGTGGGTACATGTCCCCGTACCTCGTCAAAACCCGTAGAATGTGCGAAACTAAGAGCGAACTCTCACGTAGGCTGTGTTCTCTGGGGGATAGTGGCATGTCCACGAGGCTCACTGGTTGTAACAAACGTCCTTCTCTGGTCAGTGGGGGCAGGGGGGATGTCGAGAGTCAGGGAAGCTGTGCATGTGAGGGGTGGGGTTCCTTCTTCTCAGTTTTGCTGTGAACCTAAAACTGCTCTAAAATAAAAAAGTCTCAAAAAAAAAAAATTCCTATGGCAGTAGGAATCCAATTCAATCCAACCAACATTTAATTGACTTGCTAGTTTCAGCAAAATAACCTTGTTTTCTCCCTGACATTTGCCAGTTTCACTTTGCACAGTTTTCTGTCTCCTGTTTTATTTTGTGGAAATACAAAGAAAAGTAGCAAGTGGCCCCTGATCCTAGGAGAATGTTCTCGGAACGGCGGTGCACACATTTCAACCAACACAGTCACCCTGGTGGGGGTGCGAGCATTCTTGTTAAAAATGCACATCCTTGGGGTACCTGGGTGGCTTAGTCGTTAAGCATCTGGCTTCTGCTCAGGTCATGATCCCAGGGTTCTGGGATCAAGTCCCACATCGGGCTCCCTGCTCAGCAGGAAAGTTGCTTCTCCCTCTTCCACTCCCCCTGCTTATGTTCCCTCTCTCACTATCTGAGCTCTGTGTCAAATAAATAAACAAAATCTTCAAAAAAAAAATGCATATCCTTGGGCCCTCCCCCAATCCACGAAATTGGGTCCTCTAGAGACGGGGCCGGGGGATCTGCTTTTCTACGACTTCCCCACGTGATCATGTGTGCTCAGGTTTGGTAAAAACCACCTCCTCGGTACTAGGAGCCCGAAGAGCCTCTGGGAGGAAGCATGCCTGCAGGACTGTGCCCCCGACCTTCATAACCTGAGGTTGGTGGGAACCGACACACAAAGGATCACAGACATCAGGGGAAGAGCCGGCAGCCTGGGACCAGCGCTTGCCCTTTCCGAATGATTGTCACATCTGAAAATCTACCATCGCTGTGGCTGGTCCCTCCTAGACGGATGGCGAGCGGGTCACACTCATTCACAGTGGTCTCCCCAGCGCAGGGCTGAGCAGGCGACGTCGGCTGGACCCAGAGACGACACAGCAGCAAAGATTTCCCAAAACCTTGCCACAGGGATTTATTCTCCGCTCGTGGGCACGTGCCACTTTCCCTGTGGGCCCCACGTGGAGCACCCCAAGCTAGGCAGCCGAGCGATCAAACTCAGAGCTTGGACAGGTCTCCTTGGCCTCTGTGGAGACAGTGACCCCAGGGAGCTTTTTAACCTTCTGGAAACCGGGAACATTCTGTGTCTAGAAGTCTCGGCTCTAGGGAGCCCCACTTGCTCAGGGTGGTGTCGCCAGCCGGGCTCAGTTTCCAGGATACAAAAACGAAGCAGCTAAACACCGGGTTCTCAAAAGGGAACCAGGCAGGGAGTGAAAGGCAGCCCGAGTCCTCCCGAGATCTGCAAACCCAGCTCCTGCCCCAGCATTCGCCTCTCCATGGTTCAGAGGGCCCTGGGTGCCATCACCATCCCCGACCCCTCCACCCCCACAGATGCATTTTCTTTGACCTTTATCTCTTCTTTGAAATCCAAAATGCTCCTGAAATTGTGGGAACCCTGATGCGCACACGCTGGGGCTTGAGTTTGTTGCGGTAACATATTTTCAGAGACTGGATGGCTTCCGCCAAGTGTATCAACTTATCATTCTGGAAGCTGGGAGTTCGAAATCAAGGGGTCGGCAGGGTCGGCTCCTTCCGAGGGCCCCGAGGGAAGGATCCATCCAGGCCTCTCTCCTCGACTTGCAGACGGCCGTCTTCTCCCTTTGGCTCTTCACGTCCTCTTTTCTCCGTGTGTCCCTGTGTCCAGATGTCCTTTTTATAAGGACAGCAGTCGTAGTGAGTTAGGGCCCCTGCTCTCATGATCTCACCATGACTTGATCACCTCTGTAAAGACGCCTTCTCCAAATATGGTCACCTTCCGGAGGACCGGTCGTTAGGGCTCCAAAATGTGAATTTTTGAGGGGGAGGGGGACACGGTGCTGTTAACCCCCCATATTAAGCAGTTGCCTTCCTTTGGGACAGAAGCAAAACAAAGAGAGGCTTAAGAAGAAAGCCTGCCAATCAGAAAAGACCCTGAAAGAAGGGATTGGTAGCCCCCAGAGCGGTGGGGAGAAGGACATACACTCGGTCTCAGTGCCTGGTGGTCCTTACCTGTCTTTGCTTTGCCATTACATTTGCAACTACTTCCCTCTGCACCTGCCCCTCCACAGGGTGATGCGGGCACACTGCTGCTCCACAGTTGAAGGAAGGGGACAGAATGGGGAAATACACCCTGACCCCCCTTCTCCAAGTCCCCAGTCACCCTAATAACCTGCTCCACGCTGAATGCCCCCCAGAGCCCAAAGTGCGACATTGCCTTTGCTTTCGGGCTGCCCTAAAAATGCCTTCCAGTTATGACCAGGGGGCGGATCCTGTCACCTTTCATACATTTTTCAGTTCCTTTGGCAACAGGCTAACCCGAAGTCCAACACCAGTTCCGTCACTTACCACCTGTTTGGCCTGGAGCAAATTACTTAACCTCCCTGTGCCTGGGTGTCTTCATCTTCCGGGAGAGATGATGGTGAGCCTCTGTGTTATTGTAATGATTCAGTAAGGGAGTATATGTAAAATGAATGTGTGTGTGTGTGTAAGGCTGGGATTCCCTGCTGCTCTGAGACGCACAGTTCCTGCTCCTCTCCGTGTGTGACGGATGCCCAGGGCTCCCAGCACCTGCCCCGCACAGATGAAAGTACTAGGAAATGTTCTCTTTCCGAGTGCTGACCCTGAGTGAGCCCCAGACTTCTTGTCCCTGTGCCAAGAAGCCAGGGACCGTCCCCACTTCTGCACCCCGTACTTTTCCTTGAAGCCCCAAATATTCTTTTTTTTTTTTTTTTTAAGATTCTATTTATTTGGGAGAGAGAGAAAGTGAGAGCACAAGCAGCGGGGAGAGGCAGAGGGACAAGGAGAGGGAGAAGCAGACTCCCCCACTGAGCTCAGAGTCCGACGGGGGGCCTGGGATCGTGATCTGAGCTGAAGGCAGCCGTTTAACCGACGGAGCCAGCCAGGTATCCCAAGCCCCGAATATTGTTCCGAATATACCAATTCCTTGGATCACTTTAAGGGAAAAACCCTGTAATAAAGACTGGGCGGTTACAGCTGGTGGGGTGAATTATGTCTCAGAACTTGAGGACCTCTCCGCATCCCCCCCTCCCATCATCACCCCGAGAGTTCTGGGGGATCCCGATTCCTGGGGTGCCAGATAACCTCTCCGTGTATGTGGCGAAGCCAAGCCAGATCCTCTGTCCCTGCTCCGTGCTTGCTTTTGAAATCCAGCCCCCAGGTGAAAGAGTTAACAGAGCTTCATTGCAGGAGGATTTCTCCATGATCTGGACACATGTCCCAGGGATCAGGGCTGTGGGAAGTGGTGCAACTTGTGGCAGTTTTGCTCGGGCCCTTGGCCGGCAGCCCATCGAGCTCCCAAAGCCCGATCGTTCAAGTCAATTTCAGATTTAATTAATAACAACCGAGACGAAGCTGAGGCCTCCATGGAGCCATCACCCCGCAGCTCGGAGAAGGTCAGGGAGATAAGTATCTTATCATGAAACAGAAAGCTGGAAAAGGCTCCCATCACCTCACCTGTGAAAACAAGCCCCAGTAACCAGCAGGGTGCAGAGGCCCGGAGTCCGGGCTCAGAAGGAGTCAGAGCCATGCCTGTGGAGGGCGAGGGGCAGGGGGAGCTATGGAAAGTGCCCTCCAGAGAGGCCTCGAAAGGATCACCTTCTTCCTGTCCCCACAGGCAGCAGGAGGGCCCCACCAGCCTCTCCACCTCCCTCCGGCCCTCTGGGGCCCGAAGACCAGGCACCACCTCTCCCCTCCTGCCCGTGTGACTTAGGAACTGATGTCTGGGAAGGGCTTCCAGGAAGAAAGCACAGAGAATACAAAAGGAAGAGAGAAGGAAGGAGACACAGACCAGGTGGTCCCTCACCTCTGGATGGAGAGGCCCCAGCAGGGGGAACGCGTGGGGAAAGATCAGTGCCTCGGCCAATCAGCCAGATTGCCGGGTAATTTCCAAGTGTGGGTCATGGGCTCCCACCTCAGAATAGCCCTCAGTTCTGGGAGGCTCCTGATCAATCCCGATTCCTAGGCTCCATCCAGACTCCGGAGAAGACCATCAAAAGGGGCCAGGAAATGGACATTTTAAAACATCCTTCTGATGATGCTGACCACACGTTTTTGGAGGCAAGGGCGGCCTAGAACCAGGATTGTCGAACTCTAGCCTGGCGGCCGAAGGTGGCCCACTGTCTGTTTTGATTAATAAAGTTTTATTGAGACCCAGCCACGCCCACTTGTTTATATATTGTTTATGCCTATTTCTGCAATCCAGCGGCAGGACTGAGTGACCGTGACCCTCAAGAACCCGCCCCTTTCGGGGAAATGTTGACCAGCTTCGGGTCTAGAATAGTAACAACCTTAGCACTACGGTAGAATCACCTGGAAAGCTGAAAAAATTACTGATGTGACCCGCCCCTGACCAGTTAAGTCAGAATGGGGGTAGCGGGAGCCTCAGGCAGGGATAGAGTTTTAGATTTTTAGGTTGCTAAGGTCCACGAAGTGGGGAGAAACCCTGTGGACTTACAGAGTGGGCAATGATTCAGAGTTAGTGCTCCCTCCTCCCACGACAAATGGCATCGACAAATACTGAAGGAGGATCTTCTAGGAGGAATAAGACCCCAGTTCTAAGAGGGGACTCCATCATACCTGTGTCTACAGTTTATAAGGCTTGTTTTGCAGTAAGTGAAACTTGGCAGTTTTCTCTCTTGGACACCGAGGCCTGCTCTGTCCTTGAGGAGACGTCCTTGAGTTCCTTCCTGTGGCTGCCCAGCGCCGGCTGGCCCACGGACTGGTAGCCTCAGAGCCAGTTGGAGGAGCTACTAGCAATCTGGGCTCTGGATCCTGCCCAGGAGCTATGACTCCAACTCGCTGCAGCCTGGGAAGAGTCTCCAGGTAGTTGCAGAAGCTTCCAGACTCGGGAACCCCTGGAAGAGGTCTCTTTGAGGCATAGCCGGAGAAAATTTCATGTCAGCTAGGTTGAAGGGGTTCTTCTACAGCCAATGACTTCAGAGTCATTTTTCCTGTTAATGATAAGAATTGGGAAGGGAGCTGACCTGGGTCCATTTCTTGGCTCCCGGTAGGAAGTCAGACTAGAAGGCCATGATCGCTTTTAACGGTGGCGTGCGTGCGTGTGCGTGTGTGTGCCTGTGTGTGCGTGCGTGAATATGAGACTGTGCGAGTTGTTGAGCCTGTGTGGGCCTGGGGGTGAACCCACGTAGTTGTGGATGAGTGTGTATGAAACATCCGTAGACAAGAGACGGTTCTATCCCACGAGGAAGAGCTTGGGTTCTGCAGGCGGGCAGCAGGGCGGGGCTGATAACCGGGGCAGGGGGAGGGAGACGCCAAAGTCACTCGTGCTCAGGGTCCCCTGCCTCCGCCGGGTCGTGGTCCCACTGCCAGCCTTCGGGTCCCTTCCACCACTCCCCTGCCCTGTGCTGTCACTTCTCAAAGGCTATTTCCTCATCCCAAAACTCGGGATCCTAACAAATCCTTGCTGATAGAGTTTGGAGAGGAAAGACAAAGAAAACATTGAGATAATGCTCTTAGGTGCACAGTTGAGGAGGCCGGCAACTGCTCATTTGTCCTTTTCATGAAATGTTTAGGGAGAACCTGCTCTGGGCAGGTTCTGTTCCAGGTCCTGGAAATAAAGCACTGCACATGGGGCACCTGGGCGGGTTAAAGCCTCTGCCTTCGGCTCAGGTCATGATTCCAGGGTCCTGGGATCGAGCCCCACATCGGGCTCTCTGCTTGGTGGGGAGCCTGCTTCCTCCTCTCTTCCCCCACTCTGCCTGTCTCTCTGCCTACTTGTGATCTCTGTCTGTCAAATAAATAAATAGAATCTTTAAAAAAAAAATAAAGCATCACACAAAATAAAATGAACTCCTTGCCCTCACGGAATGTGTGTTCTAATGGGGATGGGAGGGGACGGGAGCACACGCAGATAACCAACTAACGATACTGTGCCTTCAAATGGCTCTCAAACCTGTAAAGAAGAGTGAGCAGGGCCGGGCATCATGTGAACACGGGCACGGACGTTGGTCATCGTTCCAGAAAGGATGCAGCAGACATATCACTGCTTCCCCAACGTGGATGTCTCATCGGCTTGGCTCCAACATTCCCAAACTTCCTGGGACTCCAATATAGTTATTTGTGGTTAAAAATCGAGCATTCTATCGAGAAAGCTATGCGAAACAAAACAAATACACACACAAAAATAAAGTAGAAATGCAAAAACAAACAAAAAACCCCCCCACACTTTTGCTGGAGGTTTGTTTGCACTGGCTTCTCTGCCAAGAGGGAATATTTACCCACACGCACAACAAGGGGGCGGGGCCTTCCAGAATGCAGCCGAAGCCGGGCCCCATTGCCAAGGCTGACGGCTTCGGGGACGGCAGGGACCCCGAGCCTACCCCTCCAGAACCCAAACCCTCATTTGCAGCGTGTAATTCTAGACGCACCGAAGACAGAGAAACCAAGATTGTGGCAGCTTTGGCCAACCCCACTCCCAGGGGGAGTTTTGTAATGGAGGAAGAAGATTTTGAAATAACTCTCTTCTGGCCAGTGAGAAATAAATCTCAGTTTCTGGTCAGAGGCTGAGACTAACTGGCTCTGGGAGTCACTCAGGAGAGAAATCCACCATCCTTCCCCTGCCGAGTCCCATCTGCACACCGGGCCACCAGGGAAAGGACCGTTTCCACACCCAAATCCAGCCGGCTTTGAAAGGGCCCTCCAGGAATCCAAAAGTCAGATGCTTGATGCTGGCCATGATTTCCCAGCCATCATCCGTGTTGGCTCATGCATGCTATGGCCCGCGTGCAAGTTTCGTTCCCGGAGTTCAACCCCATGCATCCCCTACCACACCTCTGACCTCCAGCACACGCTCACTCCCAGCAGCAGCCGGGAGCCCATTAGACAGTGTCAGTAAAAGTCCTTTTTAAAAACTGCTGGAAACAGGGGCGCCTGGGTGGCTCAGTCTGTGAAGCGTCTGCTTTCAGCTCAGGTCATGATTTTGGGGTCCTGGGATGGAGCCCCACATCGGGCTCCCTGCTCAGCGGGGGAATCCACTTCTCCCTGTCCTTCTGCCCCTCCCCATCCCCACTCGTACTCTCTTGTGCTCTCTCTGTCTCAAATAAATAAGTAAAATTTAAAAAAAAAAACTGCTGGAAACAGATATAAAGTGAACTGTTGTTCTTACTCTCCGTTCAGATCAACAGGACTCTCTGCCCCGAGTCCGCACAGACACACCCCGCACGGGGCACCTAGCGAGTTGAGAACACTCAGAGGGCTGTTTGCGTATCTTGCCAGTTTCAGGGAAAGGATGGCGAAGAGATTCTGCCACACAGGCTGCACGCTAAAGACATTCCGGATTCTTCTGTCGATTGTCGCCACTCTCTTCCTCCGAGCTCAAGGGCCAAAAGGAGACAGACCACGGAGAGAAGTTATTCCCACTTGGATTTTAACATTGAAGCAAAGAAGACCCTTTAACATACATTTACTGAGCACTCACTGTCCCCAGACGCAAAAAATGCAAAACAAAGAAGTCAGGTTCCCTTCTGTCCTTCTAGGAGTGCAGAGTCCGTAAAGATAACAGATGAACAAATGTATTTTAAAATGACAATAACATCCATCCTCCTTTCTCTGACCATTAAGACCTAATGTGATCTGGTCCCTACCTACTTTTCGGAACATATGCCACACAACCTTTGCCTCATTCACTCCACTCTAGCTGGTCTTCTGGCCAATTCTTGAACATGCTAAGAATGTTCCTGCCTTAGGGACTTGGCATTTTATATTCCCTCTGTCTGGAATATTCTTCCTGCAGACATGCCAATGGCTTGCTCCCACACTTCATTCAGTCTCTGCCCTCCTGTGTCCCTCTGAGCAGACTCCCCTGCCATTCTACTTGCGACAGCCCTGTGGTTTCTCCGTCTGTCCTCTTACCCTGCTTTATTTTTTCCTCAGCGTATCACTGTCTGACATGAATGGTACAAATGAATTTATCATCTGTATCCCTTAGTGCAAGTAAGCCTTGTAAGTGCACCAACTTTGCTTTTGTGTTCCCTGCTATATGCCTAATGCTTAACACACAACAGATATTTATTAAGCGAATGAATAAATAAATGCTGTAATAAAATCAGAGTGCAACACAATCTGTCCAACCCAGTCCCAGGCTAGGAGAAGATTATCTCACTTTCAGTGTCTCCCTTTCCTGGAAAGTCTCCCCAACCATAGTCCTAAGGATCAAGTCGTATTTCCCTGATGACATCGAGTGTAGGAGCTGGAGATGCACTTCTCCGGAAAAAGAAATTTGCACCAATGTACAGTGAAATCTCAGAAAACTGTTCCAAATTGTAAAAATACAACATGGTGTTTTTCTAAAATATTAGCTGCAGAGTTGCAGAAGACTCAGATGGGAATGCCCGGCAATAAGGCAAAACAAAGTCAGCATGGGGCCATGGAAGTGGGAGAAGGAACCAGAGTATCTTCTATCAGTCCCCCTCCTTTATTCCCCAAAGCGGTTGCTAAAACAGATTATAGGGACTTCAGCCATCTGGAGGCACAGTCTACAAAGTAAATTCTAAAACTTACTGAGAAAAGCTGGGAAATACAAAACGAAGTCAATGAGAGCATATTTCTCTACTGACACCAAAGTTTCAAAGCTTAGAGAAAGCATCGCCCCAGCCTGTGGCATGCAGGACGCAGACTGAGCCCGTCCCCAGCAGTCTACTGCAGAGGCACAAGCCTCCTTTTTGGCTTGCCCCGCACTGGGTTCAAGACACATTGACACAGTGGCTGGCTTTTAAAAATTTGTTATAAAGATGATGTGACCAACTCAATCTTATCAGAGGAGAAAGAGCGATGATTCAAAATGCAGCAGGATGTGGGGAAATCAAGGAGACTCACCATGGAAAAGTTTAGGGGGAAAAAACAAGAAGCATATTTACTGAATCTGATGGAAAAGGGATGCTGTGAAGCCAAGTGGGGCACGTGCAGGTGAGACCCATGAGTCCCCCGGCTTGCTCTGAGCCCAGTCCACACCAGCCACCGCCACGGGGACCCTTCTGCAGGCAGTGGACCTTGTGTCCGAGGAAGAGTCCTGGGAACTAATGTTCCACCGCCGCTCTGCCTCGAGGGTTACAGGACACCAGTCAGAGAGCACGAATAACCCCGCAGCAGCCATAATAATAATAATAACCTGCTGCTCCGAGAGCTTCCTGGGTCAGCAGGACACTAAGCATCTCATATTCACGATCTCAGTTAATCTGCCAACACTTTAGGAAGCCAAAAGTGGACTCCTCCCGCCTTCCAGACACGTTACACGGTTTCTCTATGGCTGCACCGCCCTGGGCTTCAAACCCGGGCCTGACCGACCCTTCGGACAAAGAGACCCTCTGCCCACCTGCTCCCTGTCTACACTATGGCTTTCACCCTTTCTACCCTGCACCCCTCACAGGGCCACTGTGAGGGACAAACAACATGTCCTGTCGAAAGTGACTCATAGGGGCGCCTGGGTGGCTCCGTCAGTGAAGTGTCTGCCTTCAGCTCAGGTCATGATCCCGGGGTCTTGGGATCGAGCCCCGCATTGGGCTCCCAGCTCGGCGGGAAGTCTGCTTCTCCCTCTGCCCCTCCCCTGCTCTCTCTCCCTCTCTTTCTCTCAAATAAATACATAAATCTTTTTAAAAAGGAAGAACGAGCTGCATAAATGGGAGAGGCTGGTCTAGTTGTCCCTTCTTCAGACCCGCACAGCAAGCCTCTTCCAGGCCAGTCCTCGCGGTGACCAGAGAGACGGAGGTGAAGGCCTCTGGGGCATGCGGCCAGCGGACGATGCAGAGAGAAGCGAGGTGAGTGTTACTAAGGGCTGAGGGGTGGGGGGAAGCAGAACGGGCCAGGGCAAGTGACGGTGAGCTGGTGAGATGCAATTTTGCACAAAGTCAATGGGGAGGGCTTCCCTGGGGAGAGAACATTCGAGCACATGACGCCCATCCCTGGGCTCTTCTAGAGGAGGATCACTCGGGGCCCCAGAACGGTACAGGCCAACGGATGAAGCCCGGTGAGGGGAAGTGTGGGCGTGAGATCGGGTGGGCACCCAGGGCCGAGAGGGACTTAGGACTGTCCTCCTGAGATGCAGGAAGTGGCAGGGGTGCAACAGCTCCGGGGAAGCTTGGAAGGGATTTCTCTGGCTGGTCACAGAAGCAGGCTCTTGCTCTGTCCGGGGCCAGCAGCTCCTGAGCTCCATGAGCCGTGCAGAAACAGCCCAGGCTGACCGCACCAGGGCTCCGTTCTGGCCTTCGACTCCTCTCTTTAGCCCCTTTTGCAATCTGCACGTTAGCTGCTGAGCACAGGGACCAGGGAACAGGAAGTTTGCCCAGGTGCCTCCCACCAGCTTTGCCCCCACCCATCCCTGCTTATTTGCATGAGATAACAGCAGTGGGTAATTCATTGCAACCGAACAACAGAAACCAGGGGATCGAGAGCAAGGGCATCCCAAAGCAGGAAATGATAAGGGTGAGAGGTAATGTGTGAAAGCCTAAAGGGGGCTGGGCTTCATCAGGGTGCAGACTAGACTTAACCAAATGTGATTCTCCACGTTCCTGCGAGCAACACCCAATGCAAAACTATTTGCATGCAGCCGCTGTGTATGGCATCGGCTAACACCGCAAGGGGACACCTAATTCAAAGGCACAGAATAATGGCCGGATCAGCTTCTCGCCACATGCACGAGCTCCCAGGCGTGAGGTTCAGGCATGGCAGTAAGTGGGTCCGCACAGTTCTGGTTTCTGTCCTCGAGGTCAGTCTTCTGGAAGGGGTCTCTTTCCCAGGATAATAGCCAGCACTGTTGCTTTACTCTGGGGCTGCCCTTGGCCACAGAGGAACCAGATTCTAGGCTTCTTTCAATGCTGGACCCTCCGTGCATGGTATCAAGAGGAATTGCATGGGGTAAGGAAGGCAGTGATTTCTGACAAAAGGTTCCAGTTCACCCTCAGAAGGAACCAACCCCGCGGACAGCTGGATAACAGGTCTCCAGCCTCTATGGTCACGACACATTATATTTCTGCTGTCTCAGCCACTGGATCTCGGGTTTGTTATGACAACCCAGGGAACAGGTGTACTCACCAACAGCTCACACTCCACATCAGGTCTCTAACGCTCATTGTGTTTCCCTGGGGCCTTCCCTGACGCCTCGCAGAGGACACTCATGGAACAGAAGCTGTGGACAGCTCCCGTATGGTGCTGAAAGGTGTTGGGCTCTCGGCTCCAGGTTCTCCAGTGAGGGTTGGGAACATGCCCCCATCACTGCTCACTTTGTCCTAGGCACTGTGTAAGGACTAGTTCATTTCTTCCTGGTGGTGTTCTTTCCCCTACCTCACAGGTGATGAAACAAGGACGTTCATTGGTACGTGGTATTCATGACAGATGGCAGGGCAATCTGGAGCATCTTGGCCAAAGAAGAGTCCTCCTGAGAAGAGCTCTGCTTGTAGTTGGTGGGCGATGGAGCTCGTGGAGCCATGAGCTCTCCTGACCCAGGGAAACATATCCCGGAGGAGGAGGATGAAGGCGGTCAGGCCAGAGTTCAAGCCTGGCTCTGCCCTCCCCCCGATCCACCCCAAACAGCCATTTGACCTTGGGCACATGGATTCCAGAGCTTTTTCCACGAGGAGGGTATTAGCTGGAAAGTCCATGTGTCATAGGACATTCAGCATCCCTAGAACCCAGCCACCTACACATTGCAAACAACACCTTCCCAAATGGTCCCCCAAATCCTTCTACGCATTCCAAATATCCCTTAGGGGACAGTGTCCTACCTAGTGGAGAGCCACCCAATCACATTTTACTGCTAGAATGAGAAAGAGACTATCCTTTTGTTCAGGTCATGAGAGCCTAGGGATTCTCCATTTCCAGAGAGCGAGCTTTTGCAAGCTCAACACCATTGACACTGTGGACTGGATGGACGTCTCTCATGGGGGGTCTGTCCTGTGTGCTGTGTGTTTGGCTACATCTCCAGCTTCTACCCATCACATGCCAGGAGCACCCCTCCCCCAAGCTGTGACCATCAAAAATGCCTCTAGACATCCTCACATGTCCCCTGGGGGGCAAAATAGCTCCCAGTTGAGAACCACTGATACAGAACACTCAGTACAAGGTTTGCAGTAGGGCTAGAAGGATTATAACTATTACGGTGAAGACACCCAGCTTTCCTCTGATTCTGTTCAGTGACGGATCAATTAAATCAAACGATGAGATTGGCCCACTAACCCCCGGTAGACCTGCCTTAGGTGAGTAGCCCACAGGCTTCCTCATCAATTCTGAAGACGGAGTGTATTTATTGCCATTGTCCTTCTCTTGCCAATTTTAAGAGCCCTTAGCAGAAGCCCTGGCCTCCCCTCTGACCTTTCCCTCTCCATCAGCTGTCCGATGCTCCCCAGCCCCTCCCCCACTTGCCATTCCCTCTCCATTTTCTCAACCACCAACCGAGGCGAAGTGCCCTGTCTCCTTCCTCCACACACCCTAGCAGGTTCTCGAGAAAGACTCTGGTCTTCTCCTTTTCCTCCTTCAACCTTTCCATCTCCTCCTGTCAAGACCACATTCCCTGGACACCACGCTGATGCTCCATATGCCAAAATTAAGAACTTTCCCTGACTCTCAAACTCCCTTCTCTCATCTTTCACCTTCCCACACGGGCAGCCTTACTTCCCGTGTCCCCCAGGGTGTGTCACCTGTCCCGTTGCCTTGGTGTCATGCGTTCTTGCTATGTCGTCCCGAGTAGTACATGCCTTTCTCCCCACTCCTTTCCCGTTCCTCCCATCCTAGCACAAACTCAGCTTTCCCCAAAGCCTTGTTTATTTCTCCAAACCCCAATGACATTTCCCTTCATCACACTCTATTACAGCTTTGGTCATTCCATATAGCAGAACACTTACTCATTGTTTAAATCCAGCATTGCCCCCCTTTTTTTTTAACCCTGGAATGATTAGATGAACAAAAATAGTATTTCTATGGTATGAAGCTCAGTCACCCCCCACCCCACGCCATCCCACCAAAGACACCTGACTTGTTCTGTTCTTCAGATTTTTACTTAAATGTCATCTTCTTAGCATCACCCTCTCTGACCATCATATTTAAAGTTGCAACTCCCTCCCAGGACTCCCAGGCAGCCCACCCCCCACCTGCTGGGACGTGGCAGCTAAAGGGATTGATAAGCTTTTGCTAAATGAGCTGCTGCTTTCACGGAACTTGTGTGAACCGACAGAATTCCTTGGACATCAACTACATTCATGTCACTTCCTTACTTTGTTCACAGTTCAATATCAGATCTGTTCTCAGTATTTTATGATGACTCCCCATCAGTGCCCATGACCTTGACTTTAATCTCAAAATAAGAATCTCCCTGGGTCTTTTTCATGGAACTTTTTATTCTAAAATAGTTTTTAATTCACAGAAAAGCTGTGGGGTTGGTGTGGCAAGTTTCCATATACCCTACCCCGTTTCCCCTATCATGAACACCTTCCATTACTATGGTTTATTGAACCAATATTGATGCATTATTATTAAATGAAACCCATACATTTTACAGATGCTTTTATTCCCTCTTGATGTCCTTTTTCTGTGCCAATTTCTCAGCCAGGATACATCACACATAGTCACCATGTCTCCTCTCATGCTTCTTGATGTGACATTTTCAAGCTTCCCTTGTTTTTTGTGACCCTGGTAGTTTTTGAGGAGCACTGCTCAGATATTTTGTAGAATCTCCCTCCAGTTTTATTTGTCAGATGTTTTTCTCCTGTAAGACGGGAGTTACGAGTTTGGGAAAGAAGACCATGGAGGTGAAGTGCCAGCCTCATCATCTCATCCCAAGGCTACATGCTCTCGACATGTTTTTTTGCTGTTGATTTTGACTTTGACCTCCTGGCTGAGGTAGCATTCATCAGACTTCTCCATTGCGAAGATCCCTCTCTCCCCTCCTTTCCTGGCTATGCTCTTTGGAGGGAAGTCGCTAGGTCCTATCTCCTTGATGGTAGAGTATCTACATAAATACTTTGAAATTCTCCTGCACAGAGAAGGGTCTCCCCTGATTATTTGTTTATTCCATCATTTACTTACATCACTATGGGCTCATGGGTATTTATTTTCTACTTTGGTTTATAATCCAATACCACGTTATTTTCTTGTTCAAACTGTTTCAGCTTTGGCCACCGAGAGCTCCTTCATTTTGGTTCCCATGTTCCTTTGCCATACTCCCAGCCTTGTATGCATGGGTGTTTTGGTTTGGTTTGGTTTGGTTTGGTTTGGTTGTAGTTTAGGCATTCCCTTGCTTTTTGGCACTAAATGTCCTCCAGGCTCATTTTGGATATTTCCTGCCTTGGCCCTGGGATCAGCCATCTATCCAAGGACCTTGGTTCTTCTTACTGGAGAATAGGACCAGAAACAAAAGGTGTTCGGTGTGCTCATGGGCAGTGTGGCAATGTGAATTCTACATCCTCCAACAGACAGCGCAAGGAGACATATGCATATACTGATCCTTGTTTGTACACACACACACATTTATAAATGTTTCTATATGTAACCATCTATGTCCATATCAAGCTAAACAGGAGTTCAGACTGATACTTCCAACTCTCATCCATCACCACACAGATCACTCTAGCCTCCTCCCCTTACTTATCAGAAGTGCCCACTCCGACAGTGAGAAGCTGGGCTCCTACCATCCATGGTCCATCTACTTTTCTGTTCAGTTCCTGTAACCACGTAGAGCAGTAGAACAATTAACCAGTGCCCCCCCTGGGGACCAACTTTAGGAACCAGAGTAGCATTATGTGTGTTCCCTTTGCCTTTAGTCTTACAGAGGCATTTCCTAAGTCATGTAGGTCCACACCTTTCCCTCCTTAACCCATCCATGAGAATGTTTCGTGTATTTCCAACACGGTTAGTTTCTTC
The DNA here is from genome assembly GCF_002288905.1 of Enhydra lutris kenyoni. Classification (NCBI taxonomy): domain Eukaryota; kingdom Metazoa; phylum Chordata; class Mammalia; order Carnivora; family Mustelidae; genus Enhydra; species Enhydra lutris. The sequence continues at coordinate 1,810,607 of NW_019154141.1, read as the reverse complement.
TATCACATTTTGCAATCCATCTTAGAATCCTCCAGCCTCCCAAATATTTTTTTTTAATTTAAGATTAATTTATTTATTTCAGAGAGATAGAGAGAATGAGCACAGTTGGGGGAGGGACAGAGGGAGGGATCCTCAAGCAGATTCCCCACTGAGCACACAAGGCTTGATCTCCTGACCCATGATATCATGACGTGAGCCAAAATCACAAATCAGACGCTCAACCAACTGAGCCACCCAACAGCCCCCCAGATAATTTTTTTCAGTTGTGTACATTAAGGTTTGCTTTCTGGGCTGTAAAGTTCTATGGGTTTTGACAAATGCCCAGGGCCATGTGTACACCATTACCGAATCTAACAAACGTTCCATTGCCCTAAAAATTCCCCTGTGCTTTGCCTATTCAACTGTCCTCCTGAACCTCTGGCAATCACTGAATTTTTTTTTCCTCTGTTTTTCCTATCTGTATTTTTACCTTTTCCACAATATCATAGAAATGGAATCATGCAGCATGTAGCCTTCTCGGACTGGTTCCTTCCATTTAGCAATACGCGTGTAAGATCCACCGTGCTTTTGTGTGGCCTTATAGTTCATTCCTTTTTGCCACCGATCAAGGTGGGTACCTACCCAGGCTTCTTGACCCATTTCACCTATTGGAGTACATCATAGCTGCTCCCAGTTTTTGGTGATTGTGAATAAAGCTATTATAAACATTTGTGTGTGGGGCCCAAGTTTTCAGATCAGCCAGGTAAATATCCAGGAGCACGCTTGTTGGATTGCATGGTCAAACTATGTTTAGCTCTGTAAGACCTTCTCTGTTTATTTGGGAGTTTTATTCATTTAGTCTGGTTGGTTGTTTTTAGGAAGGCTCAGTCCTGAGACATCCACGGACAAACGTTTGATAAATAACATTTTATGTATCAAGGATCTAACAGTGCTGGTTCTAGACTCCGTTCCTGGGAGAGCAGGTTTGATTGAGGCTGAAGGAAAGGACATCCGGGGTATAACCCCCTTCATCACCAGAAACAAGGAGTCAGGATGCCGCAACATCAAATCTGCCCATGGGGTCATACACTGTGTCTTCTTCTGCACCTCAGTTCCTTTCACCTCAGCTGTGCCTTGTGGTTTCTGAGATAACACATGTGAAAGGAATATTAATCACTATTTACTGCCAAATCCTCAATGTGAAACTGTGCGGCCCAACTGAAAACCTTCTTGTCTCCATTTGATTATTTACTGTATCCTCACTTCCTAGGCAGTTGTTTTCCCAAATCCAAACACTCTTTTTTTTTGTTTTAGATTTTTTATTTTTAATTTTTTTTATTTTATTTGACAGATAGAGATCACAAGTAGGCAGAGAGTCAGGGAGAGAGAGAGAGAGGAGGAAGCAGGCTCCCTGCCGAGCAGAGAGCCCGATGCGGGGCTCGATCCCAGGATCCTGGGATCATGACCTGAGCCGAAGGCAGAGGCTTTAATCCACTGAGCCACCCAGGCACCCCCAAATCCAAACACTCTTGCTGTCATACCCCAGAGTGAGGAGAAGCCCCTTTTTTTCCAGGGGGGGAATAAAAGTAGTGTTAAAGAGCCTGAGCTCATTTACAAAATATCAGATCTTTCCAGCAGGATCTGGCTCCCCTCCCATGCACTGGAGGATAAAAGATCCTGTCTTCCTCCTTTTCCAGTGTGTCATGGGACGGAGGGGACCTGGGATGTGTCTGGATTGTCCTGCCCAGATTTATCCCAGAGCCGTGGGTGGGGGACTTGAACATGCATTCAAATCCCCTAGATGTTAAAACTCAGACTGCCAGGACCCATCCCCACAGTGTCTTATGCAGTAGGTCTGGGTTCAGGAGAACTTTCTAACAAGTTCCCAGGTGATGAGATGCTGTTGGTCCTGGACATGTCTTTTTTTTTTTTTTTAAGATTTTATTTATTTATTTGACAGACAGAGATCACAAGGAGGCAGAGAGGCAGAGAGAGAGAGGAGGAAGCAGGCTCCCCGCCGAGCAGAGAGCCCGATGCGGGGCTCGATCCCAGGACCCTGGGATCATGACCTGAGCCGAAGGCGGAGGCTTTAACCCACTGAGCCACCCAGGCGCCCCAGTCTTGGACATGTCTTGAAGAACCACTCCCCCCCCAGAAGATTATCTTTCATGTAATCAATGCACCCAAACCATCACTAGGACTTGCCTTCACTGCTCAGAGGGAAGACGGAGTTGTGTGGAAGAACCGTGGGAAGGCTGGGCTGAGTGCAGGGCAGGAGGGCCAAGGAGTCTGGCACATTGACGCGGGGCACACGAGTCCCCCTGCTACTCTGGAGATGGCTTCCTACTGTGGAAATATTGGCTTTGGGAGCAGAAATGGACTATGGTGGCCAAAACGCCTTCGTCGTAAAAGGGAAGGAAGTGAACTCAGTGGGTGGAAACAGCTCACACAGCCAACCAGGGCAGAGCCACAGTGACCTCATTTTTCTGGCTCTTTCTATAGTAGTAGAGCTACTTTTCCTTGCTCGAGGCAGCACAGGTGACTTCTGTGCTCAGAGGTGAGGAGGCCAGAAGCAAGCCCATTCCTGAGATGATGGATGCTTGAATTGTTATCGCAACAGGGAGTGAACAAAACACAGCTTCTCCCTCCATCCACCACTTCCACAGACACACAAGCACGCAGGGGTTCATGAGGGTCAGCACTCCAAAGAGACAGGGTGGGAAGTGGGCAAGAGAGAAGATGAGGGATCATTGCTTCTCAGAGCAATAACTCGTGTTGGACCATGCAGGATAAAGAACTCCAAGCTTCTAGAAGACAAGACTACCAAACTTCCCAGTTGAAAAATCAAAGATATCTTTAGCCCCTCCCTCCAAATAAGAGAACCCTAGCCTTCCTGTTCTTGTGACCCAGGACATCGCTCACCGGAGTAATTCACCATATTTGTGGAAGACGAGTAACTTCCCATCACCGTGTCTGGAACCAGGATCTCAGAGCACCTCTAAAAGGAGAGGTGAGGGACGGACAAAGGAAGGGGACTGGGGTTGGGGGAAGGACTTTGGCTGCTTTTCCTTAGACTTAAAATATTATTAGGTGATTTCCTTGAATTTCTAAAAAACAGGTTGAAGTTTAAATTACAAGATCTCTAACAGAGTCAGAATCCAAATGGCCCAGGAGTCCACAGACAACAAATGCCACAGCCAGATGGGTTTCAGGTTTGTTCTTTGCGAAGACAAAGCTACCATTGAGTGGTGGGGAGGAGGAGAGCCCGGGGAGGGTTTTCGTTACCCTGATCCCCATCCCCATGGCCAGGGGAGGCCACAGAAGGAAGAAAGCCCGACTGGTCCATGGGCTCCTGAGGACGACCGTTCGCAACGAGGCACATACCTGCTCTTTGGGGCCTCTCTGGACCAGGGTGGGCACAGAAGACAAAGATAAGAAAAGAAAGAACCAAGCTCAGTGATGCAAGCTCATGAATTCGACAAAAATAAAAAAGCACAAGCTTCCGAGAAGTGACTGGGTTCTTGGTAGCAAACAACCCTGCCGTGATCTGTGTGAGAGAGGAGAGGTCTCGCTGAGGTCCTCTGGGAGGTTTGGTTCACATGTCCCTCATTTTGTTGATGCACGATGTGCAAACCCTTCAGCCAGAACTCTGCATTTAATCCCTTCTCTCAGAGGCTGTGCAGTCATGTGGCTATGGAACCAGGGTTTGGGGTGAGGATTTCAGTCTCGTTTGGGATAATTAATAATAAATTACGCCCAAGTCCCCTGTGTCTCCTGGGGCTTTTGTGAGCTTTCAAATGCAAACTTATGTAATTGTCAGCAGCGGAGAATCTGCAACTACTGGTCCTCTGTTCCCTCATACCTTGAGAAAATAGGCTCAGAACAACATGGCGACTTCCATTAGCCTTTGACCACTCTTAGGATCATCTGCCACTGAAGGACCTTCAGCCGATTGCTTTCTTGCTCAAGTTTCAACATTTCCAGTTTCTTCTCTAGAACAGCTGGTCCCAATCTACGAAATAACCCCTTTGCACCCTTGAAGACCATTATTAAGATTCCCCTTGGCCATAAACATATGAAGAAGTGTTTAACAGATGAAAAAAAAAATGTTTAACCTCACTGGTAATCAAAGAAATCCAAATCAAAACAACAAAATGCAATCTTTGCCTATCAATTTGGTAACTTTTTTTAATGATAGTACTCCATGCTGGTGAGAGTAGGGTAAGGAGGCAATTTCGTACATTGCTGGTGGGAACATAAATTGGTACAGTCTTTCTGGAAAGCAATTTGGCAATATGTTATCAAGACCCTGAAAATTGTCCTTACCCTTTTACCCAGTAATTTCACTTCTGGGAATCTATCTTAAGGAAATAATCAAAGAATCGGACACAGATTTCTGCTCAGTGGGATTTGTTCTAGTACATGGTATTTTGATTTGTGAATAAGTAAAACCACCCAGAAGTTCAGGGATGCCGTGACACATATTAATAAGTTATTAAAAGTCATGTTAATGAGGAATATTCAAGGACATGCAGAGTGGTCGCTATAAAATGGGCAACACAACCACACACAACAGGATACAAAACGAAACACAGTAGGATTTTAATTATATAATGACATGTATTCAAACTTTTCTATGTACATAGGGAAAGGCTAGATGCAAACAGCAAAATATTAACTATTCTTATTAGAGGGTGATAGAATTATGGGTGCCTTTTTATTTTCTTCTTCATAATTTTATAACTAAATGGGTGCCTTTTTATTTTCTTCTTCATAATTTTATAACTAAAAAAAACTGTTTAAGAGCTCATATGGCCTTATGTGTTTCTAGGTAGCTCAGCATGGTCCCTGCCCTCCCACAGCACATTCTAGGACCTAAACAATGGGCAATCAAGGGTTGCAGAGATTTTCTGGAAAGGGCCCAATAGCAAATGTACCAAACTCTACGGATCATACAGTGTCTGCTGCACCTACTGGACTCCGCTGTTGCTGGGAGAAGCATCCGTGGACGATCTGTCAACAAGTGGACACGGCTGTCTTCTAATAAATCTTTATTTACAAAATGAGGAAGCAAGTTCCTTTTAGCCCACCACCTTCATTTGCTGACCCCTGGTCTAGATGATTTGAATTTCTCCCAGTCTCTAAATAAATAAATAAATAAAACAAAAATCTATCGTTTCAAGAAAATACACTTGGAGAGACTTCTAGAAGGATCGGAGGAGGCAAAGTTCTTCCCCATTCTCCTGATGAGTCAATCCATCTGAAACCTTTATTCAGAAGCAGCCAGCCAAGGGCACTCTTCACAAGCCTGGATGATTCACCCCTGCAAGGTGTTCCCTCCTTCCCCGTCCTCCGCACCCCCCCTTCCAAGTGGGCTGCTCTGCACCACCCACTTCAGCCCTTCCTGCAGACCGTGGGGTGGGGCATGAAGAAAGCCATAAGTCGAAGTGATGACAGCTGAGGGGCTGCAGACTTGGCACAGCTGAGAGCTGGTTTGAGATTTCCACTCTCTGCCATCCACGCGGCTGCAGAGGCACCTAGAGTCCTCTGTCTGTTGTCGTGTTCTCTTCCGGTCACTGTCTTGGAAAATTGACCGTACATTAGCTGGGTCCCAAGGAATGTTCAAAGGGGTACAAAGAGATGTGGTCTTTTTTGGGGGGGGGGTTTGCTCGGTTTTGTAGACAGACAAACCGAACCCTAGGTGAGAGCACATGATGCACTTGTAGGAACACTTGTGTATGATACGATGCTTTGCAATGTCCCTTCTTGGGACTGGAATCCTTCCCACTCACCTTGGCATAGACACAGGTCATTGTGGTCCAAGAGGTCTTTCCCCCCACTCCCACCTCTCTCTCCCCGCCCCACACCCTGGTGTGTGTTTGCAGTGGGGACACCGGACCAAAACTGTCGTGGATGCCAGATGCTAGTCCAGGAAGCAGGAAAGGCATCTGAGAGTAGCGTGTCCCTCAGACCCAGTGACAGGACAAGAAGTTATAAAATCAAAGTGATGTTCCAGGGCTCTTGATTACCTTGTCACTTTTCCCTAATCAAATGTCACCAAATCAAATGTCAAGTTGCAAACCACCAAGTGAGAATGGCCCAAGTGGAAAGAAAAAAACAGTCATCGGGAGTTTCTCCCAAAGTCCCCTTCTGACTCTTGGGTTTGATTCCCCTGACTCAGCTTGGCCTGACTGCCGTATTTTCTCCTAACTCTAAATCCAGGCGGTGAGGCCAGGAGACAGGCACTGGCGTTGGCCAGCTTTCCATCAAGAACCCACTATCCTGGCAATTACACGGTGATAGGGAAGAGAGAAAAAGGAGATTTTGCATTAAAAAAAAAATTAGAAACCCCAGGAGCTTATTTTGCTCATAAAATGCCTGTCACACCCTCGCTAAGACAGAAAATATTCACACCAAACCCTCACCCTCTGCATTAGGCTGACCGCCTAGGACTTACTTTCCCGTTCAAAACCATCATGAAGGTCCCGCTCTGATTTGCCCGGGATGGAGGTGTTGGATACTGTTTCGTCAGAACAAGGGCGTGTTAAAGGTCCATTGTGAGTTGCACTGTTGCACACCAGGCCCTCTTTTTTTTTTTTTTTTTTTATTAAATCTTATTCAACAAACAAATATTGGGAGTAGTAGGGTATTGTAGAGTATTGAAGTAGAGTATTGAAAGCCCACGGGATTAGAAGTAATCCATGCAGCCTGCTTTTTACACATTTTTCGCCACAGAAGACAGGCCCCAGTTTGAAATACAGTTCCATCACTTCCCAGCTGTGTGAATTACTTCATCTCCCCAGCCTTATCTTTCCTCTATTTGAAGAATTAAAAAAAAAAGAAAAAAAAGGAACAGTGTGGGGGTGGGAAGCTAATAATATCCCTCAGGCCCAGTTGCAAAGTCGGAGCGAGAGACCGCATGTGAACGCCCAGGGTAGGACAGAACGTTTTATTCCCTCTTCCTTTCTTTAAGCAAGGAATGGTGCTAATAACTCGGAGAGAGGCAGGGAGGTTGGCACCTGGCCCTGCCACCCCCCCGCCAAAGTGTTGGATCTTTAGGGAGCAAGATTTATGGGCACAGGTCATTTGAAACGTGGGCTATGCCAGGAAGGGCTGTGTAATGTGCTGTTGGAACAGAGAAGAGGGAGAGGGTCATTCTAGCCAGTAGTGCCAGTGAAGGCTTCTGGAGGTGGGGAAGGGGGTGCATGACATTTCAGTCATGCCTTGAGGGACAGGGGTGGAGATCTATGACAGACTTCTCGGCCAGGGACCTGTCAGAGCACGGGCTAGAGACAGGAAGGGACAAAGCATTTCAGGCAATGATGAGGCATTCAGGTGGGCTGCTCACTCAGGGGCACGAGAGCCCAAGAAGAAGGCTGGACTAACATCGCCAAGCAGGCCAGATCACAAGGGACCCACGAGCACTGTGCTGAGACCACGTGTTAGTGTGGGGGCCGTGAGATTTCAAACCCAGGAAATGGCATCATCAGAACGTCATGCTGACAGTGTGAACCTGTATTTCTGTCTGCCCAGGACAGTCTGGCCATGAAATTATTTCATAGATCTCCCTTTCCCTCACAAAGTGCGTTCGGACACCGAACCACGGAGCCACCCGTATTTTTCACCTTGCTGTCAAGGAGAGAAAGACACCGGGACAGAAAGAGGCTATCCCCGGACAGATTCCTCTGAAGGCCACTTCGAGTATCCAGGTAGGAAAAGAGAGTCTCCAAAGGCAGAGAACCAATGGGAACAGAAAGAAAATGGCAGAGCAACGGCCGCCTCTGAAGGTAGGTCAACAAGACCTATGCGTAGGGAGAGGAGAGAAGGAGGGAGCTCGGGCGCTGGCGGGTTTTTTCAGCCTTAGGGGAGTTGAGTCATGGGGTGAGCCACACAGTCTGCGGAGAAGAATGTGCAAGAAAAGCTGGAAGTACAAATCCAGAGCACGGGAGAGGTCCGAGCTGGAGACGTGGATCTGGCTGACTCGTGGGTAAAATGGTGGAAGAGGGAGTGGGGGGGTGGACCACCCAGGAAGAGGACAAACAAGATGACACTCGGGGCTCCCTGACAGATGATCATGAGTCATGAGCAAAAGAGATGAGGAACCAGGGAGAAGCAGAATCATGGATGCCCGGGGAGAAGAGAGCTTGGGAAATGGCCGTTCGCCTCCACAGAGCCCAATGCTCCCAAAGGACTGAGCAGGCTGGAGAAGGGCCCTCGGGAAGACCTCGAAAGCTTCATTTTGCCAGAGCTGAGGGGGTGGGAGGCAAATTTCAGGGGGCTGAGGGGTAGTGGGAGGCCAGGAGGTGATGTCAACAAGCTTAGATGATTCCTTGGGTAGATCTGCTAGTGAAAGGAGGGAAAGAGATGGGACTGTGGTTTGAGGGAGACGTCGAGAGAAGGCAGGGGCTGGGGGGAGTTAAATGGAACCTGAGCGCGTTTGGGCACCAAGAGGAGAGGGAAGGTCTCATTAGGATTTCCTGCTCCAGTGGAGAAGCCATAGACGAGAGACAGGACTCCCCGATGACATCGAGAAGGCCGGGAGGAAGTATGGCTGTGACACGAAGTGGGGGCTGTTAGGTTGAGGGAGTGAATGGGGGTGATGGTGGTGGTCACAGCAGAGGTGGCCCTCACTTGTCACAACTCGCGACACTTAATAACGACCATTGTTGACACGGAAGTTCCGCCCATTCATTGAAACCTCACCGCCACCCATTTTACAGGTGGGGAAATTGAGGCTGAGGGAGGCAAAGCCAACGGGCCGCGAGCAGCTGTGGAAGTGGCAGAGCCCCGACGGAGACCCGGATCCTCGCTGATGGCACAGCCGGACGCGCAGGCCGCCCGCGGGCTGTCCATGTAGACCGGCGGCTTCATCCTCTCCGTTGAGCCGGAGGTGAAGTCATCCGCCGTGAATGATGGGGGTGGATTCGGAGGCCCGAGGAGGGAGGAGGAGAGTTGAAACAGCTGCTGTGAAGAATGCAGCGGGGATGGGCCCAGGGAGAGAGAGGGCACGGGCTGCTTCCCAGAGGTGCTGATAGCTTCCAGGAGATTCTGTCTTGGTCTTATCGCCTTCACTCCCAGTCCCATTTCCTGCCCAGAACTTGCCCCACGAGCTTCTCATTTCTTTTGTTGTCCTCTCTCCGCTCATCCTTCCCTCCAGGGAGATAAGGGTCACGTGGGCCAAGAAGAACCGGGTCAAAGATCCTTCCCCCGTGATGAGCAGCAGGGAATGGGGCCGGGAGGCCATCCTGAGCTCCAAAAGGTTTAAGGAAGCGGTGCATTCAGCGGGCAGAAATGATTGTGGATGGAATGGCTGGGAGCCACGGTCCAGCTGCCCCGGCCCCGCCCGTAGAGGAAGAGAGCGGAGTCAAAGAACATCGGCCAGGTAAGCTGGCCGTCACCTCCTTCTACTCCAGCAACAGGCCCGTCCGTCCCTGGAGGCCTCTTTCCACAGAAGGGGTACCATGTTAGTTAGCAGTCAATGAAGAGGCCTCCTGGGAGCCCAGAGCTTAAACTGTTTCCTCCGAGGCACTGGTTCGACCACTCGGAGACCAGTAACAGGCTGAAGCTGGCCCTCCCTCTTTGGGAGAACTCCACTGAACTATTAAATAAAGGTGTTGGCCCCAGGGGCAGGCCTGAAGACACAGGGTTATTGCTTGCTGGACGTGACCCACCGGCTCAAACACAACTATTAAGCCATTGGTGGAATTAATAAAATCCATACGGGCCGGAGTCTAGAAGAAGCTGGGCTCAGTTCAAATTTCCATAAAAGCGGCTAACAGGACCGGGGAATTGGCATTGGATTCTAGAAGCGTGCTGGCTTCCTGTCTCCCAAACGTCATTTTCAACACACTGGGACTCGGGATAGACAAATCTGTGGGCTGGAAGATTCCAGAAGCTTTTATTAGAATCTTCTCAGGGCTGTCGTTTCCACGGGGCTAGAAACTCCCTTGCAGGCGGGTCATGATCATGGAGTCTTTGAAAACGGAGAAAAAACACAGGGAAAATGACCCGCAGCTCCCGTGCAGGCTAAAAGGGAGCTCTGGGAGGGGATAAAAGCAAGTGGTGTTCCAGTTTATATTCGAATGCTGCTAGTTGGGGGATGGGGCAAGGGAGAGGAGCAATGGGGCTCTTCATGGAGAACCGGGCTGAATGTTCGTGTCTTCAGAGTGCGTGGGCAGATGATGGAGAAGCGGGGATCCCTGTGTGCGCACGCGTGCACCCCAAGCTGGGGAAGAGGGGCCTACCATCATGCAGCCCAAGGTAAAATAAAGCCGGTGCCTCCCGGCAGCCCCAGGTTAAACTGGGTTCCCCTCCCGCAGGCAGGAGAGTCTCCTAAAACCCGGGCCACATCCCCAGCGCTCCCGCTGATTACCATCTTTCCCCTAAGTCGCCCTGAAAAGCAGCTCAGGGGCAACAAACCCCTCCCTCTCGCACCCGTTCCAACATTTCTCTAATTAATGCAGGAGAAAATTAATTACAGAGGGATTTTCAAGACCTCGGCATCTAATGGCCAGCCCAGCCCCCTCCCCCACCGCACCCCATTGGCCCCCATTGGCTGTGCCCAGCTCCCTCCTCCCCAGCCCCGCGCACAATACCGAAGGCTAATTAGGCCGGGAAGGAGTTTCTTGGCAAAGGGGGCTGAGCGCTAGGTCAGTACCTTGAACAACCCAGAAGAAAAACAAAACAGCATTAAAAGAAAAAAAGAAAGAAAGAAAGAAAGAAAAAAAAAAAAAAAAAAAACCTGCTAATCCCAAGCGCATTTCCGCCAAATATTCTCCTTTTCAAGTGTTTTCTTCCTGGTAAACAAAATGCTGTCGCTGGCTGGGCAAATTTTAGGACACGGTTGCTTAGTAATATTGGGGAAAACACCATGTCCTCACCTCAGCCCCATTTGTTTCTCTTCTGTCTTGCTCACTTCACTGAGAGGCCCTGACATTCCCACATCACGAGGGTTTGCCTGTTTTGTAAGGAAGAGCAGGCTTTTCTTTTCTTCTTTCTCTTTTCCCCTTCCTTCCTTCCTTCCACTCATCCTTCCTTCCTTCCTTCCTTCCTTCCTCTCTCCCTCTCTCTTTCTTTCTCTCATTCATTCACTGTTGTCTAACCGCTCCCCAAAGCCAAGCTAGGAACACAATTTGGGTCCTGTAGACCAGTGCCATCCAGTAGAACAGTCCAATATGGCAGCCGCTAGCCACTTATGGCTCATGGCTCGGACCGCCAGGGCTCCTGTCAAAACCCCTGTGGGTTGAGCTGGCAGAGCCACCGATAGGGTGGCCATAGAGGCTGGTGGCTCTGTGACGGTAATGAGGGACCGAGGGTGGTTTAGCGTAAGGATCACACAGGCTTCCCCTGGAATGTGGTCCCATCTTCTCTCTGTGTGTCTTTGTGTGTCACTTAACTCTTCTGTACTCTGGTAGACAGTCACGCAAGCACACCTCAGGGTCGTGTCTCAGGTCCTGATAATGGGCGCCAAGTCCCCACACATATGTGAGGCCCCCAGTGAGCCCTTCCACCAGAGCATAGCTGGCGTGGCCCACGCTGCAGTCCGGCACTCCTTGGCTTGCATTTTGCTCCCAGAATTCTGTGCTGTTTCCCAGCTCCGCGCTTTCCCTCTGCTGGGAATGTCCTGCCTCCCTGCTCCTCGGCCTGGGCCTCATGGCTTCCTATTTAATCCAAGAGATCCTAAAGGCTCAGCTTGAGAACTGGGAAGCTGTTTCTTTTCCTCTCTAGTGCCCCTTACTCTCTCTAACCAGCCCCCAACGCATCCACACACATTCACACATGCACACACCCACCCCAGAGCTGGGCTGGAGAACTTTCTGCAACCTCGTCTCTGTGAACATCCGCTTTTCTGCATTGGTCTCTGAACGATCTTTCTTTTTCTTTTCTTTTTTTTTTAAGATTTTATTTATTTATTTATTTGAGAGAGAGAGAGAGAGAGCATGAGAGGGGAGAAGGTCAGAGGGAGAAGCAGACTCCCTGTGGAGCCAGGAGCCCAATGTAGGACTCCATCCTGGGACTCCAGGATCATGACCTGAGCCAAAGGCAGTTGCTTAACCAACTGAGCCACCCAGGCGCCCTCTGTACGATCTTTTATCAACCTACCATCCCCGTACAGAGTGAACCCTGAGGATACAATCCATGTTTGACCTCGTTCGGCTTTTCAGTGGTGTCCCCAACAACCAGGTTGGCATCCAGCACCCAGGGACTTATCCCTTAACATTTGTCATCTGTGAGACAGCAGTTCTGCATCACGGTTTACCCCCTGCCTCGGGGGTCAGCAACTTACAGCCCACAGGCCCCATCCAGTCTGCCACCTGCTTTCCTATGGCCCTCAAGCTAAGAAGGTTTTTGGTTTGGGTTCTGTTTTGTTTTGTTTTTTAAATGTTTGGAGGATTAGATTTTAAGTGGTTATGTAAGCACCTACATAATGGTACTGACTTTGCCTCTTGACCTGCAAGGCCTAAAATAGTCCCTTTCTGGCCCTTTAATAAAAAAGGTTTGCCAACCTCTCGTCTAGATTCCAAGAAGAGCCGCTGATGGGGCTCAGGGTAGCCGGCAGTCAGAGAGAGGGACAAAGGGTGCTTGGGGAAGGGTGCTGAGAGAGGAACCCAAAGCTCACATCTGGGCCATTTCCAATGGAGCTGACCCCGGGGAGCGGGGCGGATGGCACGAGCTAGTCCCCAGGGACGCAGGGCACGCCTTGTCTTTCTCAAGCCACCGGTCTCGCCCCACGGCGAACCCCTCAGGGAGTGGGGGCTGGGGGACACATGACGTGGACTTCTGAGAAGGATCTGACATGCCCACACTCAACCACGGCAAATGCAAGAGGGGCTTCCTGGGGTCCGGGAGGTGGCTTGGCTACGTGAAGGAGCTGTTTCTATTTAAAGTCAAACATGTCTTTAATAGCAATGGGAAGGTCTTTCAGAGCAGCACGCACGGAGGCATGGAAGCCGTCACCCCGCAGACAGGAAGCCGTCTGCTCTTCCCTGTCCTGCAAGACGGGAGCAGAGGTTTCCCAGAACCAAAGCAAAGATCTCCCAGGCCCAGATGCCACCGTATCAAGGTGAATGACAGGAGGGTCAAGGTCACCCCGTCTCCGTCCCACGTCCCTTCCCACCTTCCGTACACCGTCAGTGTCTTCCGGTACCCCACTCGGAAATAATTGGCCAAACGTCACGGGCGTCTGGGAGGACGGGGAGGCTCCCTCATTCCCCGGCTTGGTTCCCTCGTCCCCACAGGGAGGGGCCGAGCGCACCCGACGTGCTAAATATTTCCCGGCTGGACAGTCGGCTTTGCTTCTGCTGCTGCTTGGCACCAGAGAGACAAGAAGCTATTTAGATATATTATCTTCCTTTTCAGGAAGTTTAGAGGAACTTTTCTATTGCAGTTCACACAAACATCCAGCCAATGGTCATTTAGTCATGCCGGCTCATTACGTCACCAGGGAAGAATGCGCCGCCTGGTTCGACAATGTTCCATCTTCTCCACTCGCTGCCCTAGATCCAAGGCAGAGGAAAGGCTGGAAGGGCGCTAACCAGGACCCGGAGCTCCGCCGGAAGGCCATGAGGGCCCAGCATAAAGTGATTCCCACTTCCCAGGGTTGCCTCTGGTTTTACAGCGTAATTGAAATGGGAGTGAGTAAGAAGACGGTGGTCTCCATGAAGAGTACCCGCCAGATGATGCTGCATTTTAAGGGAGATCAAAGAGAGCTCTTGGCAGGACATAGTGAGAATGTGGTTATGAAAAATGTGATATGGATCCACGGACTAGAGTTCAGGTCATGGAGAGGAATCAACAGCTGGGAAAGGAGATTACTGCAGACCGTCGTGGCTAACTACGATCAATCCGTTATTAGGCTCTGGACATAAGTGTTTTATGTGCATTGACTCATATGAGGCTCAAATGACTCAAGGAGGTAGGCATTATGAGAACGTTGGCCCAGAAAGCCAAATACTTCGCTTAAGCTCACGCAAAGGGTGAGTGGCCAGGCTGGGATACGGATCTGGCCTGCGCTAGCCAATGGGACTTTCTGCAAGGGTTAATGTGTCCCATATCATTGCTTTCCAATACGGAAGCCACTAGCTACATGTGGCTCCTGGGCTCTTAAGGGTAGTGTGACTGAGGACCTGAAGCCTTCATTTTACTTAATTTTAATATATTTAAATTGAGATAGTCACATGTGGCCAGTGGCTACCATATTGGACTCCCCGTTCTAAGCAGTCTGGCTCCAGAATCCACACTCTTCAATGTTAGACTGTCTTGCCTCATAAATCAATTGAGAGCGTTTGTAACTATTTATTAGGATATTTTTCAATATTTTCAAGGATAACAACATAGAAGAAATCGGGTTAAATGGAAATGCAAGAGAGAAAAGTTTGCTTAAGTTAAAAAAGTAGACATCTGTTCAGATCCGGTGTTTGGCAAAACACCCATAGAGGGAGTAAGGTGAAACACAGGCACGGTTTGTCAAGAGAGGAGGTGGCTTCCTCTTGCTTAAGCAGTAAATTGTATCAAGCTCCTGTAAAGTGACCTTATTAAGTCCCTGCTCTCTCTAGAGCCATATGGTCTGGGTGGGGAACCAAGTCAAATCCATCCAACAAAGCAAGGATACAGAATGCAGGGTCCGTTCGTCCTGTTGGAATTCAGGTTAGATGTTTATGTGCAAAAGCAGGAATGATCATGGAAGCCTTCATGGAGGAGACGGTATTTTAGCTGAAAGTTTGAAGGATGGATTGGATTAGCACAGTGGGAAGTTGGAAAGGATGAAGGCAATGACAGACTTGGAAGGAAAAACAAACTGTTCTTGACAGATCTCTTGGAGACTGACATTTAGGGAGTAATCAAAAGTGACTCCGAAGTTTCTAGCTTGGACAAAAATAGTGGTTCTGGGGGCAGACATGGGAACTTGAAGGGGTGGTAGGTGACGGTTTGGGGAAATTATGACTTTGGTTTTGGCCATGTGGATTCCGAGGCCACAGTTTGTGTCAATCTCGGATTAATACTCACTTTTCAAGAGCCATTAAATGTCCAATTAAATGGGAGGAGGGTGGTTCGGAAGGCTGCCCAAGATCGCCTCCATCCTGGTACTCAGTGACTTTGCTTTCCCCTCTGAGGCTGAGAAATGAGGCCACGGCAGAACGGAAGGGAAGCCACAGGCCTCCAGAGACGCGCACGTCACCACACCACTAGGGACAAACGCATACCTTGTTTTCTCTGCAACGGCGAGTTGACAGACACCCACTTACTTCATCTTGGAAGTTATATTCATCTGCCCTTTGGAACATCTTGCCCAATGACCGATTCCTTTAAATAGCTTTTTTTTTTTCTTGATTATATTTGTAGTACCTACTCACTGCAAAACATTTGGAAACTTCAAAAACAGAAATAAGGAAATGCGATCACATAGACACACACAGGCACACACACACACAGACCTACGTATGTGCGCATGTAGGCACGTGTATGTGTACATATATTTACGTAGCTATGGTTTTCATCCATTTCTAGCTGGTATTTCAAAATATTTTGTTGGCTGTAAGAATCTGTATGAATAAGTAAGAAGATAACGGTACCCTGCTTTTATCGAGTTGTTAGTGAATTCTGGGCATATAGGAAAAAAAATCATCGATTGCCACATGCAAGCACATCTAGAAGAGTCTCTTCCTAAAACGACCCTATACACTTTCCTCTTACTGCCCAGCAAGTACATCTTTAACACCTCTCTTCATCATTTGCTTTTTCCCCTTGACCCAGCCCACTGCAGATTCAGAATTCCCTGTAAGAGACCAAGAAAACCAAGAAGGAGCAGCGGTGGGGAGTTAGGAATAATGAGTAGGGACCCAAGGAGGCAGGAGCCCCGCCGATTTTCTAAACCACACATCTGGAATTCCCGACTCGTAAGAATGTTCCCGACAAGAAAACAAACACTGAACACACATAGGGGAAACCACAAATAGACACATTGTCAGAAGCCTTGTGGAGGAAAGAGAGCGAAGAAGACACACGATGAGGTTGGGTAGGACCAAAGGGAATTTGTATGTTGCCTTTCAACTGCCCCCAGGGAAAGCAGAGATTAAATGACCCCCTAAAGAATATGATCCATGGAGACAGGGAATCTGTTGATAATTGAAACACACACACACACTCACAAACACACACACACACACACACACATACATAAGCATGTAACCTCAGTGGGATTCTTCACTCTTGCCTTGGTTTCCAGGAATTCAAACCAAGGCATTGGCGTTCGGTTCTTGGAGATACCCACAAACACAAGCGTGTGGGGGGATCCTTATCTAGTCCCTTTTTTTGCAAGAAATGGCTTGCTCTCTGAGCAAAGCCTATAGGAGGGGAGCTATCTAGTGTATACACCTAGGGAGGGGGTAAGGAGGGGATGGCCTTTCCTTCAAAGATAACACAACAGCCCCAGACCGCCAGTGATTCTCTCTCCAAAACCTTCCTAATGAGCTGTCTCAGGGGGTGGGGGGTGGGGGGGGTATTTTCAACCATATTTCGGCCACTGCTTGTTTTTTTAGAATTCTGTCTCCATTTTTCGATTTCACAAACACTGTTTGTAATGACCTTTCCCTCTCCACCATCTTTGACAGTTTCTCATGCGTGAAACATATTTTTGTTCATTATTTTTTTTTGTCTACAACCTCCCCTCACAACCGTCCAGCCCGGGTCTCCCTCCCTGTACCCTTCACCCCCATGTCAGACATATAATGAATTACCATTCCTTCAGACAACGAGGTTGAAAACTTGTGGTCTCCAAGGCAACGGGGTGTCCTGGGGTAGGGTGCCGGGGAGGGGGGCTTGCCCGGCCAGGAAAGGACTGGAAGTAAAGGGGGGTGGGGAGGCAGAAGCAGAGATGATATCATTCCTGAAGCCTGAGAGCAGCCAATCGGCTCATGAGGATATGATGTCATCTCCCCCATCTCACCCCCTTTTGGCCTAGGTAGCCCCACGGAGAATTCTAGACAAGTATTGAGCTCAAGTTGTATGGCTCTGAGAGAAAGAGGGCGGGCGATGGCAAAGGGGGGAGAGAGAGAGATCCACCGGCTCTCCGGATGGCCCTAGCAGACACTCCAGTCTTCACTTAGAGGCAGCCCCATAAAAATGTCATCAGCTTGGGCTCTCCCTGCATTACAACACAATGATTTCTTTGGGGAGAAGAAAAAACCCTGAGATTTATTTTGCAGCCACACCCACACCTCCCTTGGAAGAGAAAAACCAACCAACAGCAAGTGGTGAATGAACTTCTACAGAGCAGCCCCCAGCGCCCAGCCTGAGAACTTTCTGAACGGAAAGACGCACACGTTCGCACCGAACCGGCCCAGCACATTTATGCTGCTTCTCGGCAGCCACGGGGATGGGGAGATGCTCTAGGTGCTCTGGGGTTGGGAGCCTGCTTTGGGGCGAAGCTGCCCAAGCTGGCGGTGCGGGCCACTTAAGGTGCTGGGGGAGGGGCGTCTGTCCCCAAGACAATGACAGTATCTAGGGCTCGGTGCCAGGCTCCTAGGAGAAGCAAACAAGCCATGGCTTTAGGGAGGGGTGCTGGCTCGTTAGAGCGCCTACTGATGTGTTACCCCCACGCAGAGGGGAGGGTGAGTGCGCACGGCTCTCTTCTGCCAGATTTTTCTCTTGGGACTGGGAAGCAGTGTTATTTCGCAAAAATGTTCCCAGGAGTCCAGGCCATGGAACGGTGTGTCCAAGGGCTTGGATCAGGCCAGGGCGGCCTCCTCCCTGCCCCTGGACAGTGCAAAACGTGTAGGTTCCCTCACAGCGGTCTTTTGAAGTCTCTCCGGAGTGGTATCACGCGGACCCACCTATGTCACCTTTGAGGAAACAAAGAAGCCAAGATCCATGCCCACTCCCCATTTTGCAGACCTGAGCAATCAAGGCCAGAGAAGGAAGGGGCGAGCCAGGGACCAACAGGAGGCACCAGTAGGTCTGGAGCTGGACCCACAGCTCTGTCTCCTGCCCACTCTTCGTTCTTGGAGACCAGCCCGTGACACAGTGATAGTCCTGGAAGACAGAAAGCCTTCACTTTTGACATCACCTGTCTACCATTTTCTGCATAAGTCATTACGGTGTTGGACCCAGATGATGATCTCCAGCCCCGTCCCTATGAGGTGTAAGCGAGACACGCTCTGCAGACCTCTCCAGCTCCCCCTTGACCAGCAGGCCGGACGCACACTGGACGAACCAGAAGGCAGAGCCGGGCTCCCCAGGAACCCACCTCCAGGAAGGGAGACTAAACAGAGGTCATGAAAGTAGGTGCAAATTGTACACACGAGCGTTATGAATCAGGGCTGGAGACGCGCAAGGGAGTTGGTGAACGTCCATATTTTAGCAAATACTTACCGATTTCCTACTCTGTGGCAGGTATTGAGATAGAAATGTGGCTAAGACTGAGTTTCACCTCGTGGCAAGTCTATCGAGTAAAAGACACTGAGGCTGTGCTTCCCCCTTTGAAAGCCCCGGGAGGACAGGGACTCGGTTGCATTAATGGCGTATACCCTGTGTGCTGTTTGGTATACAGCAGACGCTCAATAAATTCTTGCCCCATGACCAAAGAGAAGCAATGCCTAGAATGATGGTTCTATCTTTGGAGGACATCAGCAAGGAGGTGATACCTGAACAGGGCATTGGCAAGACAAATAAAAATTTGCCAGGTGGAAGGAGGGGGGATATTCTAAGTGGAGGGAATTCCATTTGCAAAGATGTAGAATATAAGGATAGGACAGGATGGGTTATGCTAAGATAATGAATAACATCCAAGTCTCCGTGGCTAAAAATAACATAGTTTCAAAATGGTGGTTTTTGGGCTTTACCGCCTCCCCACATTTATCCTCTGGCCTTCAGAGTTGTGTTAGCAATGATTCCATTATCTATCTATCAACAAACCGCCTAGCAACAGCATTAGTACGGACTCATCAATATAGGAATATTTAATGGTTTGTAATTTTTATGGACTGAATGCTTGTGTCCCCCTGAGTCCAAAATTCCTATGTTGGAATCCTAACCCCCAGTGTGATGGTGTTAGGAGGTGGGGCCTTTGGGAGGGAATTAAGTCATGAGGGTGGAGGCCCCATGAATAGGATTTGTGTCTTTATAAAAGACACCCCAGAGAGCCTTCCATTTTGTTCCACGTGTGAGGACACCGCAAGGGGATGGCCATCTCTGAACCCGGAAGCGGGTTCTCACCAGACACTGAATCCACTGGTGTCTGGACCTTGGCCTTCCCAGAGTCAGAACTGTGAGAAAGCAATGTTTGTTGTGCAAGATCCCCAGACTCTAGTATTTCTGCTGTAGCAGCTGAAGCTAAGATAATAATTCTACCCCGAGCTCAATCACGGCGGCGTTCAAATTCGTGCCAGACTTGGTGAAGCAGAGCGTTCCTTCACGCTGATTTCTGCAACAAGTCCCTGTCCTTTTTAAAATGTATATTGTGGGGGCGCCTGGGTGGCTCAGTGGGTTAAAGCCTCTGCCTTCAGCTCAGGTCATGATCCCAGGGTCCTGGGATCGAGCCCCGCATTGGCCTCTCTGCTCAGCAGGGAGCCTGCTTCCCTTCCTCTCTCTCTCTGCCTGCCTCTCTGCCTACTTGTGATCTCTGTCTGCCAAATAAATAAATAAAATCTTTTAAAAAAAATTTAAAAAAAAATGTATATTGTGTTTTAAATTGGTACCAAAATTACCTTCTTCACTTGGAGGTTCCAATGGGACCATGAGGCAGCTGACATCTTCGGGGAGGCAGGAGAGTTTCGGGGAAGCAACGCTTGGCTTTACAACATTCTGGAGAGAGGAATCGGCTTTGTGGAGGGACTGACGAGCTCCTCTTAACACAAAACCATTAACAAGAACATAAGAAACATGGCCAAACAAATGACTACAGAAAGGCTCATGTACCAAGAGTGAAAAGGTTTAAAGGCACAGGGCAGAGGTGGGAAGGAACTATTTCCTCGTACCATTGTAGCTCAAAATGTCACATTCTTGTAATTCGTGTGGGGTTCTCTGAGTTTTTAGCAGCCTGGACACAAGAGTCTCTATTACCGGGGCTCCTGGGTGGCTCAGTGGGTTAAGCCTCTGCTTTCGGCTCAGGTCATGATCTCAGGGTCCTGGGATCGAGCCCCACGTCAGGCTCTCTGCTCGGCGGGGAGCCTACTTCCCCCTCTCTCTCTGCCTGCTGCTCTGCCTACTTGTGATCTCATTCTCTCAATGTCAAATAAATAAATAAAATCTTTAAAAAAAAAAAAGAGTCTCTATTACCACCCTCATTTTTGGCTGTCATCTCCTACATGATCTCCTAATAAAAACATTTGGGGGGTACTGGGGTGGCTCAGTTGATCAACAAACAAACAAAGAGATAAAAATCTTTAAAAAAAAAAAAAACCACAACATTTGGGTAAGGTTTCCCTACTCCTGTTTTACCAAGGATAGCACCGAGGTCCCAAAGCATCAGGAGGAGACTTGTCTAAGGTCACACAGGCAGGTGTCTGGACGCCAGCATTCTGGCCAGCCTGTGACGTGGACGGTTCAGGTAGGCGGGAAGCAAACCAAAGCTCTTCTTCACCCCCACTCACTTTACATGCCCACAAGTGTACCCCACTGAGGGTCTCACGCTGAAACGGGCCCCAGCATGAGGCAGGGGACAATGGCCGCATCCCAAAGCGAATAGTGGGACGAGCCCCGGGGCCCGGTTGGAGCAACTTTAAGACGCTGACTCTCGTCACCAAGGCAGGTGTCCGGGAACCACGCCCAAAGCAGGGCAAGGAGGCCTCCAGATGTCCCAGCAGAAGGGAGCCCATTCAGAGGACACCCTGCATTCCCTATCTCTGGGGTCAGAATGAGGTCATGGCCTACAGGTTAGGAGACTGTCCGCTCTTGCAACATAGGTCGGCAGAGCCGGCCGGAGGATGGTCCCCCATCACAGGACCATAGGGAGCAGCAACTATCTTGACCTCCAGATTCCCCCTAAGTAAAACAGGGACGCCAAAGGCCCACAGAGAGGTCGCAGTGTGTCTCTGATGCCAGGCCCCTGGAAACCTTGTTTTTTTATTCCTTCCCTCCCACGGCCTTTTGTTTCTCTTTTGCCTTAGAGGTGGAGCCTTGGAAATCAGGGAACTGGAACAATCATCCTGAGGTCCCACGAGCCTGTTTCCTCTGCACATGGGAACAAGCACACCTCCACCTCCGGGCTGTGCGAGGGTTAAATTAGGCACCGTATTTCCCACTGGCGCTTTGCTCAGTCTGGCCCAGAGAAGTACCCCGGGACTTGGAAACCCGAGCTATATTCGCAGGTAGGGTCGCTAAGGAAGTCGCAAAGGCAAAAATGAGATGATCCAGGTGGGCCCTATCCGGACCAGTGGCCTTGTAAGAAGAGGAGATTAGGACACGGGCATGTGTGCATTGGACGGACACGCGAGAAGACGTGCGTTTGCAACCCAAAGAGAGAGAGCACAGAAGAGACCAACCCTGCCCTCCTCCAACCTTGGCTCCAGCCTCAGACCTGAGAGCAGACAGATGTCTGTGGTTTAAGCTGCTCGGGCTGTGGTGCCCTGTCAGGGAACCCTGAGCAGACTTGCCCTTCCTCTCGGCTCCTACCCTGTCTTGTCCTTCTCCCTCTCTGTGTCTCTGTCCCTCCTGCCCTGCTCACAGCTCCCATGGATCTTTCTACAGCGTCTCATGGCGGACATGCGGCTGGTACCCCTTCTCCAGGGACAAGACTCAGAGTGCTCATCTGGTCCAAGCCTCCCATTTCTGAGCTTTCGGCTCAAAAGTGGATGGCAAAAAACACAAAAAATAGAACTTTGCCTTTTGCCCAGAGTCTGTTCTTCACTTAAAAATGCCAGGTCTCTGGGGACGCCTGGGTGGCTCAGTTGGTTAAGCAGCTGCCTTCGGCTCAGGTCATGATCCCAGCGTCCTGGGATCGAGTCCCACATCGGGCTCCTTGCTCATCAGGGAGCCTGCTTCTCCCTCTGCCTCTGCCTGCCATTCTGTCTGCCTGTGCTCGCTCTCTCTCCCTCTCTCTCTGACAAATAAATAAATAAAATCTTTAAAAAAAAAAAAATGCCAGGTCTCCTGTCCCTTATACCACCAAAACCCATGGCCTCGTACTTGGCAGCCAGAGCTGGGAGGTCAGAGCAGCAGTGAAATAAAATCACTATTTATTGGTCTCAGCCTTCTGACAAAACTGGTTCTCTGCTGCCCACCCGCCCACCAGGCCCGCGGGCAAGACTGCGTGGTGAAGACACGGGCGCGGTGAGTCACCAATCAGCTCAACCGGGGACAAGGGCGGCTTAGGGAGAGCCAGGCCTGAAGCCCCACTGGGTGGGGGTCCACAGCAGGGCGGGCTCCCCAGAGGCCCTGCCAGGAAGAAAGCCCTTCCTTCAGGGTTCCAACAAGGCGGTCCTCTAAGGCTTACGTCATGTGGCCCTGACCGCAGCCCCCTACCAGCCAGGAAGCTCTGGAAGACAGAAGAGGGTCTGGAGGAGGCCTGAGGGCAGGGGAGGGCCCCAGGGCCGCAGGAGAGGGAAGGTGTCCTCACTCACAGTTCAGCTCTGTCCCCGGGGACAGGTAATCTGCAGTGAGGCTCCATTCGGGGTCCCTTCCTGTGCAGCTTGGCCTTCCCCACCCCTCACGGCAAATCGGGGCATTTCCAGAAATGATTACAATCAGCCACGCTACCCTGAGAGCTGCCCCAGAGCCCCGCCAGGCAAAAACACACTGTTCTTCTATTTTATGAATGAGCAAGCCTGTATGCTTTCTATAAATGTCTGCGTAAATCACTGGTAAGCATCCCATCTTGGCACAGGAAACCCATCCCAGGCTGCAAAAGAGGCTTCTTCCCTGAGAGAGGCCCAGGGGCCGCTCCCTTCACTGCTTCTGGACCCTAGGGAGTTGCCTCCCAGCCTGTTTTCGGGCTCCGTAGAGAAAACCCTTGCTCAGACAATGAGTCAGCCCCACAGGGGCGACAGCTCACCTTTCCAGGGGCGTCCTGGGCCGAGCTCCAGGTGAGGCCCTGCCAGGGCTGCTGGGGTTTACGGATCCTTCTTAAGCCATCCTCCTGGGAGTTCCAGCTCTCCCAGACCCGTGGCCGCACCCTGCCCACCAGGGCTCTCGCCAAGGGTGGCGCCTGCCGGCAACAGCGCCTGGGAAGGTCTCTGTGCCGTTGGCATTTTTTAAGAGCTCGTGTCCACTTAACTCACAAGTAATCATTAATGTTACCCCTGGCCCATGTATCCAACTGTTAAACTGACACTAATGAAATGAGTCTCAGGCACCCTGAGACCAATATTAAAACCAAGTCTGCACTATTAACTTAAGTGACCCGGGCTGATTTATACACCGTGCCTTGCATTTAACCAGAATGGAGGGTATTTTTTTTCTTTTTTTATCAAAATGCACAGACATTTCTCCCACCCTGGCTTTATTCATTCTGATTATATCCCAGCGCCAACTGGATCAGACCAGCCCACACCAGACGGTCCCAGCCTTAATTGCTGGAATCCTAGTTCTGCTTCCTCAGTAGAAAGGGATTCCCAACAAAGGGGAAATGTCATGGAAAATCAAGGGTTGAAAATACTGTGCTACATGTGACTTTGGAATCAGCTGTAATGAGTATCCCATAGAGTCGACTCATTCAAATGGTTGGAGTTTTCACTTTGGTTTAAAAAAAAAAAAAAAAAAGATGGGGGTACCCAGTTTTAGGAGGTCTCTCCCCAGCGGAGGCTTTGACTCAGCAAGTGTTGATTACTGTTCTTACCTCCTCCAGGTGGGCCTCTGGGAGGCAAGAGAAAGTCGAGATCCAGGACGACTATGTTGCAGAAACCCTGCCAAGAGTGAGAAGGCTGCCTGCTGTGGTCCTTACCCCTTCCCCAGCATGCTGGGCTTGGTGGTCTCCCTAATTTAGAAGTCAGTGATGCATTCATCCCACAGAACACCACACTCACGCCAGGCAGCCTGCCTTCCTCCTGGTCCCACCCCTGGCCTCAGGGACACAGCCCAAGACGGCCGCTCAGCCCGCATCCTCTGACCGAGACTCCTAGGCTCCATGCAGGTGGGTGGGCGGCACCTGGGAGAAACACAGCCAAGGACAGCCCCGGTTCTCTGGCTGCCCCGAGGCGGGCATACGTGGGCCAGAGCAGGAGGCCAGCTGGCCAAGGGACCCCATGGCTCCTCTGTGACAGGCAGACATGGGTCTTTGGGGTGAGGCAGCTTTGGGGCATTCCACACCAAAGACCTTCGAAGCTGTGCTTCCACAAGCCAGGACTGAGGGTTCTGGGGTGTTGCTGGGAGGTGGATAGCGTCTATTCCCTGAGGAAGACTAGAGGGAGCGGTGGGAAAGACAATTCAGGAGCCCACTACTGAATGGGTTGAGGCATCCTAGGACGGAAGATGGAGCTCACCCTCCAATCCTGGTAGATCCCCCCCCCCACCCTACCGTGTGGCACAGTGGATGGGGCTGGGGGCATGCTAATTTAGAACAGAGGCTCCAGAGTCTCACCTTTTTTTTTTTCCTTTTATTATTCACTACTTGGTTTAGATTCCTAGATCCAGCTGTGTGGCCTTGAGCAAGCTACCTACCCTCTCTGAGGTTTCTTTTTCCACGTCCGTAGGACGGGCATGGTAACAGCCACAGCACTCCTATCAGAGGGTTAACTGAGATGCTACATATAAAGCCCGCTGCACAGTGCCTGGTATATATGGCTAATGCTCAAAACCGATGGCTTTTCTCATCTTCCTGCTTCTCCCCCTGGGGGCGGCCTCACCCCTTCACCTCTGGAAGGGAGGTGCTCTTTCCTCGCCTCCCATCCACTCCCTACTCATCAGCTCCGCGTTCTCCTGTTTATTCGGCTCACACGGGCTCTCCTGGAAACCTGGGACCCAGGTGGCAGGTCTGGAAGCCATGGGCCAAGTTAGACCATCTCCTTGTGGGGCCAGCGCTGGGCAAGCCCACTTCCACCTGCCTGGCGGAGGTGTGCTGGCCCGAAGCCACGCCCCCACGGCGTGCCGTCCCGAAGCCACGCCCCCATGATGTGCCTGCCCGAGGCCACGCCCCCACGGTGTCACCTTCAGTTCAATCACCTTGGCTCTCCCCCTTCCTCTTGGCCTGGCCTCGCAGGTCCCTTCAAGAAGCTTTCAGGCACCCCTGCTGCCTTGTCAGGCCCTAACTCGTCGGGCCGGCTTGCCTTGGTGCTGTGGCTTATCCAAACATCTTCATCGCTTTTCATAAATTCAATCCCTCCTTATCTGCTGCACCATCAGGAGGAAGGGCAGGGGGGCTTGTGACTGAAGTGCGGGGAAGAGAAGCTTTAATTAGCCTCCCTCTCCTCGGGGTCACCCGCAGTTCACTCGCCCTGCCCTCACATGTTCCCAATCACGTAGTGGGAGCGCCAGCGTGGCACACGCGGGCGACATCTGTCCTCTGCTCCCTGCTCCCGGGGCTGTGCAGGAGGCAAGTTGTGCAGGGAGCTCAGCTGGCGTGACCTCCCTGCCCCCCACCCCACCCCCGATCTGTCTGGTCACTGCCCGAGCTGCTAGAACTGAGCCCCAACCTTGGCCAGACCGGCAGACTGTTCCTGCACAGAGCATCTGAAGGCACAGGGCTCCTGCTGGCCCCCGGGAACCGCTTCTGTGATAATGACTGGAAAGAACACTGGGCTTGGAGGAGGGCCCATTAGACTCTGGTTCTACTACCCTTTAGCTGTGCAACTGCCAAAGATTCCTTGTCTTAACAACAACGACGACAAAAAAATGGGGATGAGCTTTCTGATCTTACCTACCTCCCAGAGCCGACAGCCCAGAGCAAGAATATAGGCAGATACGCTTCCTTCCGTGCCAAGTTCAAAACAAATGACACATATTCCTAACTCTCCAGACCACTGGATGTGTGGCCACGGATTGCCACAAACAGGCTCAGAGACTGCTTCCGTTCACACTTGTGTTTTAACCCAACTCTGCTGTTTTCCTAAAGCCCGGTTTCTTCCCCGAAGACCTTGACTTGATTCAGGCACCCGACTGATGGGGTTTCAAAGCTGGGGTCATTTTTCACAGTGTAAGGATACCACGTGAACATCACCCCCTACTCCTCTGGCCACTCGCTCTTTCTGCCCATTTAACTATTTGAAGGCTGTACAGGAAACCCGCAACAGTGTGCCCAGACCCCCAGTCTTGTACTTTTCACAGGTATCAAATCGCCAAGATCATCCAACGGCGCAATGGGTTTCACAATCGTCATTTCCGAGGGTTCTTCTGGGTGCCAAGCAAGCCCTGTGCTGGCTCCTAGGAAAGGTCCTCAACTTGGTCATGGCTGCCCAGAAGGGTTATGCATAGAGAACCCACAGAACCTGGTCACCCAAACAGGAACAGTCCTGAGAGCAGAAATGTCCTATTAATAACCACATTGAGAAAACCCATGCAAACTGGGACTGTCTTGAGCAAATGGGGAGGTGTGTTTTTGCATTTTCTAGATCCGGGGGGAGAAAGGAGAAAGAAGAAAGGAGAAGCCGGGTGTATTTTCTCAAACAACATTCGAAAGCTGGGTGCCCAAAGGCACAGAATGAATGGATCTCTCAGCCACTGTGCTACCTGGGAGAAATGGAAACGCCCGTCCTCTAACTTGTTCATCAAGAATCCCACTGAGGAGTGAGATCCTCCCCCACCCCACCCCACACCGTGTGCAGCTTAGCGCCTGGAAAATTCATACGCAGTCCACGTCGGCTGGCCAGAGCTCGAGGGAGGAGACCGACCGCAGGGAGAGACAAGTCCTAGATTCCCCGAGAGGTCCCAGCCCCAACGTTTATGATTATGATTATAACCGGCGTGTGTGTGGTAACCAGGCCTTCCGAGCGCATTCTCATGCATTTTCTCTTTTGATCTGAAGCAGATAGCGCCGATGGGAGCATGCGTCTGATGGGCCACCCGGTTGAACACCACACTGACTGAGCAAGAACAAAGACCATCAATGAAGAAGGATGTTTGCACTGTGCTTCCCGCTTGCCTGAAAACAGGAAGCTTTGGAGGCGAGATCTCCACCTCTTCCTTACCCCAAAGCGACATGGCCTGAGAGGCTTTCCTTTTAAGACTTATTTTTTTTTTTAATGGGGCAAATCTCTTCCAAGATACTTGGCGGGGGGGGGGGGGGGGGAGGCCCCCAGGGGGGGGGGGGGGGGGGGGAGAAGCTACCACGGGGGGCAGGGGATGCTAGCAGTTGACCCGGTGGAGACAGCTGGGCACCCTCCTGGGGCTAGTGACTTGGAAGAAGTCAGAGGGGGGCAGGCTGTTGAGGCACGTTTCCAGGCTGATGACAAGGATTGAAAAATGGCCAAACGGACCTGTCACGGGGATAGTCTTCACTGACACCAGGAAGGACCAGAGAAGGGCTCTCTTGCTGACAGAGGAGGACCGGGGACCAGCCAGTGAGGAAACCCAGGGGCCAAATATGGCGGAGCATGGAGAGGAACGGGACTGGGGATGTGTGTCTGGAAGCCGACAGTGGGACAGGGTCCAGACTGGCCTCATGAGTTTTTATTCTGCGGTCTCAGCGGCAGCCTCTGGGTCTCCTAGTTTCCTCTTCTTAAAATGCAAAGGTGGGCAGGGGAATCACGTTCTGATCAGCAGAATTCTCCAGAGAAACAGAACCAATAACAGGACATGTACATATGTGTGCATGCCCGTGTGTGTGTGTGTGTGTGTGCATCTCACATATATGTATGTAATGTTCTCAGGGGCAGTTGTACCCCCAAGAACGTGGTAGAGAACATCCAAGCAAATTCAAAATGTAGGTAGGTAGGTAGGTTGGTAGGTAGGTCGGTAGGTAGATGATAGGTAGACAGATAAGATCTGTCATTAAACATGTCAACTAGAACATAGAATTATATAAGCCAACATGAAGCGATATACGATCCGTGCGTTTTAAGATTTGGATTTTCCTCTTTCGTTTTTTAATCGTGGTTCTCTTTGGACACTTGCTGAAAGCCTCTGGCAAAACCATATGTTTTGAATTTGGGTAGAGCTCTGGGGAACAGTCAAGACTGCGTCTACTTGTCTCCATATCGGAAGATTACGAAGTCAAAGAGCCACCCCGGAGAAAGACAAGACGGCGGAAAAGGGAACAAGGGACTTGAGGGAGGAATCCAAGTGGTAAAACCCAGGAAAAGATGCTCAGTGTCCCAGGAGCCGTGGGAGTCTACACTTTAGAAAGTACCGTGAGCTCAAGGTCCTCTCGCCCTGCTGACGCGAGCTTCTTGGAGGTCTTCTGGGCATAGCTACCAGGTTTAAGTTATACTCTCCGACCTAAATCTATGTATAGATTCTATGTATTTGCCCCTAGGAAATACCTGCCTTTGGGTGCATACGTGTTGGAATGCTTACTTCAATCTTGTGGCTACTGGTTAAAGACTATAAGAAGTTTATACTGCCACAGAACGGTTAAATGACTGATTATATAACCAGGTGATGGAATTTTATGCAGCAGTTAAAGAATGGGGGGGTGGGTGGAGGCCCGTGTGCATGGACAGGGAGAACGGCAGAACAATGCGTACAGAATAAGCCAAAGTTCTGTTTTACAAGCTCTGTATTTGTGCATGTGTTTATGTGCATGTCTACAAAAATACCGAGAAAGGAGGACTAGAACAAAGCCCACTAGGATGAAGGAAGGAGGTGATGACACAAGGAGCCCTGAATTAATCACCCTACAAGCACTTGTGTTGTTTTATCTGTTTACAACCAGAACGCAGTCCCGCATCGCCTGCATGATTTCAATTACAGTAAGAATAGCAACGACAGTATTAAATAAAAGGCAAAAACAGAAGAGAGTCGCTAGCCTTTCGCTAGTGCCTGTGATTTTCTCCGTGTGGTCCACCCTCCCCCTCCCCGCTCCCCAGTTTCTCCAGGGTGAGGCTCTCAGAAGCTTAGCTTACTTTTAAGGAATGCAAAAGCAAGAGGGACCCATACATGCCATTGCAATTTCTAAATTCTTCCATCAAACTTCCAGTTACGGTGCTGGTCAGGGTCTCGGCAGGAGATGGACGACACGCTCAAATTAGGTAATGGGAGCTGAGTCAGGGTAAAAGGATTATTTGACAAGATGCAGGCAGGTGTAGGGAGTTCGGGAGGGATGGTACCATCCACAGGGGCTCAGCCGTTGCCCGGGGAACGCAGGGGGATAGAGTGAGGTGCTGTGGGCATCCCGGCTTCACGATCCTCCCTCTCTCCTGTCTTCCTCCAAAATTTGCCATGGTCCAGAGTCAATGTCCAGAAGCCAGGAGGACAAGGGGGAGCCCCCTGGGTGCAGTTCCCACAGGTCAGTCTCCCCCGGCCCAGAGCAGGGGGAGCAGGAAGGAGAAGGACAGACGGGGGACACGCACATGCACAGTTGTCTGCTCGAATGCAGGAGACACGTCTGATCACAGCTGGACTTTTAAAAAGCTCCAGGACCACACGCCCACTTACTTGGATATATGCTTGCATCTCTTCCACGGACTGGTTCTGTGCCCTCGGACCCCTCCCACTCCAGTCCCAAGCCCCTCATGTCTCTGTCTGTAAGACAAGGGTGTTGAGTGGATCTAATTATTCTCCAGGAGCCTTCCGGCTCTAACTTCCCTCAGTGTGAGTCTAGAACTCTGCCTGAGCATTGAGCCCTTTCCGTAGCCGGTAAATACAGGCGACAGCTGTCTGCTTCTCGGCCGCAGGGAAGCAGCCAGCATTGAAGGACCGTGGCACGTCGTGAGTCTGTAGGGATATTTATGCACCTACTGCCCTTTTTGCTTGGCACAAAGCAGGTAAACAAAGTAGCTTTGCCAAAGTGGGACAATCCTTAACAGCGCCCCCCTGCTGGTGCTCTGGGACAGCAGGTGGGATCCACACGCCGCTGAGCCCACAGTCAGTCTTACGGCTTCACCACTTTTGGACAAGCGGCAGGTGACTGGGTAAAGGTAAGAATAGGTAACAGATTCTCACCTAGTCCAGTGCCATTTTCTCCTCTATGCCCTGCTCAGCCCCCGCCCTCTGAGTCAGAATAAAGACAGTTCAATTCCTGAGGAATGTTGCCAAGAACCCTCATTCCTCAACCAAAGGCTCATGCCTGAGGAATGTAATGCGTGGTACACCTTGCCTTTGGGCCCCTGACAACCCAAACAGGAGGTGGTCGAGTACCCAAGTGACCCCATTGTGGTTTGGCCCTGCCCCTCCGAGGCCATAGGCTCTGAGCTCTCCTCTCTCACGAAACGAGCCGTTCCTTTGAAACCCCAGGACTTCTCTTTACCTCTCCAGAGCAGAAGAGCTCTCAGCAGTGACCTTGAACCAAAAGCGCACAAAGCCCAAGGAATCATCTGACTTCAGAAGGGTACAGAACCCAGCTTCGTGCCTGGAAGGAGTTGTAGTGGCGATCGCACATGCTTCCTCCATGACTTACAAAAAAATAATTGCTCCCCACCACCCTTCCTGCAGACTTTTGGCTTCAGTCGATGGTGAGTTCACTTAAAGGCAAGAATTTTATTGTGCCTTTCCGTCCACAGTGTTCTAGTTGTACTTTTATTAGACAAGTACCCATAACAAGGAGATGGGATGGGCCCTCCAGCTGAAGAAATTGATACTGAATAAGGCAACATGTCTTACTAGCAAGACACTCTCAGCTATGAAATAAGTCCCCAGCAATGCGAGGCATTGCAGAAGACTGAGTCACACCATGCTGGGCCTGTGCCAAGAGGAGATACTCACCTACCCATCTTCCCAGGTATTAGAGCTAAGAAAGAAAACACAGAAAGGTCTGAGTTATTCTTCCTCTGTATTTGGTTGACTTTCATTCATTATCTGAGTGTCCCGTGCATTCTCAGCCTGAAATGCTCAGGATCACAGAGACGAGAGCCGTCCCCCCATCTGTGGACGTCCAAGGAGAAAGAGAAGGGGACACCCAGCATCAGTCACGAACGGACTGGCCCAAAGTCTTCACAAACATCGTTGTATGTTATCTTCACAATTACTAAGTCCATTTAAAGATGTGGACATGTAGACATCTCCTGGGAAAGGAGATCGATTTTTTCCAGCGTCACTGCTAAGCTGCAAAGCCTCTCTTTGAGCCCACGTCACCCTCACTTTGGAGCCCTGGTCCCGTCCACCTTGACACACTACCTGGATGTGGATTTGGGGGAACTAAATCTGGATCTAACGGCTTTTGAGGGCCCCACATGGGGTCATGTGGGATGTTTCTGTTCCGTGGGCTATACCACATTGTCCACTCTCCCCAGTACGAGGGGGTCTGGCCAGGGCAAAGGAAGGACTTGCTAAGGGAAACAGTGGAGGGATGGGAAATGATCAGCGGCTTAGTTCTCCGGGCCCGGCGCGCCCAGACTGAGCGGAACGGGGACAGAAGCTTTAGGTGAGGCTGGAAAGGAGCCGGGTCAAGTTCCCCAGGACAGGTGCGCTGGGATGATGGTCTGGACGTCTTAACCAGTGCTTGCAGCCCCTCCCCGACCCCCCTACAGTGTCTCCTTGTCCTCCTAGGCTTCTCCGAGGCTAGTGAGCGAGGCCCAGTGGAAACCACTGCGTCGGAGAATGGCCAGCACAGCAGAAAATCAAAGAAATAATCAAGTCCAGTTTGAGTTTCAAAGAAGGCTTTGGAACACACTGGAGGGAACATAGGATACGGAAGAGCCAAGCAGCGCTTGGGTAAGGACTACGAGAGATTCCCTGTGTTGTTGGGGTGGTCAGGGACTGAGTCAGCATTCTGGGAACCAGGTCAGGGGTGTTTCCAAGGCTCCTTAAAGCAGTAGCTGGAGGTCTGTGGCCCCAGAGGGTCTCTGGTTGGGAGCAAAAGATGACTCAGCAGTGACTGGTGGGGACTGATGGCCAAGAACCTCTTGAGTAGGTGATGGCGATGTTGGGGGAAGCCAGCATGGAGCATGACGCAGACGCAGCGGGCCAGCAGCTCCTGACGCCACTCCGCTCTGCTAACCTTCCCCAGTCCCGGAAATCCCATGTGGCCCCAACTAAAAGGGGGCCAGGGTTGAAATTTCTTGGTAGAACGCAGTTGTAAGAAAATCAAGCTGAAGTTCTTGCATTTCTGACTTTGTAAACAGAGGCTCACATCTTTTCTCTGAGCCAGGCATCTCTCCAGGACAGACCCCTGCCCCCCTCTTCCCATGCACGGAGTTTACAGCCTCGGCTCCTTACCCCGAGCCCCCAGAGAACCGGCCCCACAGGTGTCCCTGCCACCCAGGAAGATTCCTGTGCCTCGCTACATGCCACACGCGGGGTCCGGAACCTCGGGCTTCAAGGTGCCTCCCCACAAGGGCAGCCGCTCTGGGGACAAGTCCATCGCAGCCCAGTCCATTAGCAGAGGAAAATGCTGTGGGGGGAGAGAGGCTGAACCAGAAAAGGACAATCTCCCCCGCCCGCTGCCTCTGGGAGCACCGTATCTCAGGTCTGTTGGCCACCCAAGGTGCTGGGCTTTGTCAGACCAGATAACCATTCCGGTTTGACAGGCGCCCATGGCCCCCTGGTATGTGCCTTTGGCCCACCTGATAGTTCTGTTTTCCTTCTCCTCTGGGATCCCTGGGCCGCTGCGCCCCTCCCCTTTCCCGGTCGTCCTCACCCCTGACTTACAGGCGCAGCAGATGTCCCCCCCAGCCCCACCCTCCCAGAGGCCACCCTCCAAGAGGCGTGCAGCCCCATGCCCCGACGTCATATAGTTGTTTAAGCCTTTAAAACCCGAGAAGCACTTGCAGGAGGCAAAAGAGCTTGACATATCTCAGAGCACCCATTCTCTGCCCACCCCCCGCCCCGCAAATATGCATTTGTCTCTCTGCAGTGCTGTGGGAGCCCCTATTCTGCAGAAGGCCCTGTTCTGGGGGAGTGGGGGGGGGAATCCACCACAAGAAAGATCCCCAAGATCTCTGCTCTTGGAGGACGCACATTCTAACCCGGAAGGGCAGGCACGCAGCCCGGCTGCTCAGATGCCCTTTCCGAGGACTCCCGGCCTGGCTGAAGGAGCCTGACTGGCTCGCAGCCCCCAGCCACGCTACCTCCAAGGTCCTCTTCAGCTTTCCAGCTGAGGGCATGTTCTTCTTGGGGAAGCCCCTGGCCAGTGCCTGAGTAAGGCGGCGGGCCAAGAGCCAAGCCATTTCCACCCACAGGGTATTTCTCCGACGGGCATTCTCCACTCCAGAGCTCCTCGTGGGCACCCGGAGACTTTGCAGGTTCACGTTCTCATGGCCCCTCCTATCCAGCCTGCTCTACACCCCCCTTTTTTCTTTTATAGGCGTTACACCCCACTAAACCCTAACTCCATCTCAGCATCTGCTTCCCGGGGAACCCACCCTATACACAAACCACGGTGACTGACAGGTGTTCCAGAAAGAGATGAGGGTGAAAGGATAGCAGTGGACTTGGCAAAAGAGGACAACGTTAGCTGGAGGTCAAGTGCACCCACCTTCCCCGAGAAGGTGACATTGGAGCAGAGACAGGAAGGAGGAGGGGGCGTCAGCCATGGCCTGAGGACCAGGGAGAGGGTTCCAGGTGGTGTGGGTTGGGAGAGGTATGTTAGAGGCTGAGCAGCCGAGTGATGGGAGAGCCAATGGACAGGAGCCAGCAGGGCTCGTGGCCTCTTGAGTGCCACCAACAGGCCCTGGGGTTCTCCTTCCGGTGGCGTTGGAGGATAGCTGTCCTGTCCGTAGCGTGGTCCCCCTGGACAAACCCAGATGTGACGAAATAGTGAAACACACCAGTCACTTGTAATCACAACACAACTCAGGACATATGAGCAAAAGTTGTCCCCGCAGTCAGGGCTGTGACCTACATGAGATGTGCCTGCGGCGGTGGCCAGTTCTGGCCACTTGGAAAACCGTACTGGAATTGGAGAGACGGCAGACGGCGTTGCTATGTTAGTACCTGCTCTAATTTGTTTTCAAAAGTGAATCACTCACAAACCTCAGGATGTTATTCATAGCAAGTCATTTGTTCCCCTCTTCACGAGTGACGATGACGCACTCGCCTGTCTCTTCTCCCTGGAGTAGGGCTGCTTCCCTGGAGAGGGGTCGCAGGGTGGGGTATTGGGGAACCACAGAGAGCTCCTCTCTCCACCTGGACACCTGGGTCTCAGCAGCCATCTCCAGAGAGCCTTTCCCAAAATCAGTGGTTCTCAACCAGAGGCGATTCTGTGCCCCAGGGAACATCTGGCCATGTCTGGGGACATTTTTGCTTTTTACAGTTTAGGGGGACACTCCTGGCAACTCATGGGAGAGGCCTGAGATTCTGCCAAACACCCTGCAGAGCACAGGGTGGCTTCCTGACGCAGGGGATTGGGGCCCTGTATGTCAGCGGTGCGGAGGAGGGGGACCTCGGAGCAGGGGCTGTCCATGTGGACCCGCCCAGACCAACGGTTTCAGCTTTGACCTGGGGGCACGTTAGACATGCAAATCCCCGGCCAGGGCCTCACCCCAGCCTTCCTGAATCTTCTTCCCCAACTATTTCCTGATTCCAGTGATCGCAGTGGGATGAACCACGGGATGATTTCAGGCAGGTGCCCTTCCACAGAGAGCCTGCAACAGAGCCGGAGACACACAACCAACTGACTTCCCCATGGAATCTTGCCCTTGTAGGCACCACGTCTGCGTGTTTGCACCGTCTTCCTTAACTGTCGGTAACACACCAACAAAGTTCCTTAAAAGAGAGAATCTAACCCTTAAGATGACAGACTCTCCCCCACTAGCAACCCTCCAGGCTGGCTGGTAGGGCCAACAGGGGGACAGACCCAGCCAAATGGAGGGGGATGGGCGTGATGACCGCACCCAATCCGCCCGCCCCAGGGAGGTCCTTTCCAGGCAAGCATTCCTATGATAATAATGTAGAATGTGGCAGAGGGCTGCATTTTAATTAATTTTAGTCCCTTTCAAGACCACAGTTATTATTATAAAAACACTGCTAATACTAAACACATGTTGAAAATACACAGCAGGCTGTAGCCCGGGAGACCTGGGGACGTGCTAAGTCATATGTCATCTGGGGTGCTGAGAAATCAGCAGGCCCCTCCCCTGTGCTCTCTGACACCCCACACCCTACTCGGTAGGCCTGTTCTCTCTTTGTCACCAGCAGGCCCCCTCCCGGCCCAGCCTCTCCCCTCTCCTCTCCCTCCCTGCAGAAACTGCTAGAAACTGGGAGGGCGGGGAGGTGTCAGGCCCCCATAAATCCCTGTTTAATTATTTTATTGGGAAAGGTGGTTGGTGGGAGGAGGAAAGAAAAGGTGCATTCTCTTATTTTGGAAGAATGCTTCATTATCTGCCTCTGCGGAGAGGGGAACAGCTCCCTGGGCTGCAGGCAGTCCTGAATTATGACGTGAGATGCTCAGGCGCCAGGGGTCTCCCCTTCCCCACAGCAACCCCCCTGCTGCCCGCCCACCCCACCGGTTGAGGGGTGCATGGGCACAGCCCCCTTTCAGGTAAGCACTAAAGAAGGGCCAAGAAGCGCAGTGCAGTGCGGTGTGGTCGAAGCAGGGCAGGGACCTGGTCCCAAGACGGCAGCACTGCCCCAGAAGAGAACCAGCCCGGAGAATGGTTGGATCCACTATCACTCCTGCCCGAACTGTTCACCCTGCCTCCTTGGCCCCTGGTCACTTCTGGTTCCCCGGTGTCCCTTGCCTGGGAAAGCATCTCTCTCATCTTTCTTGATGCTCAGGGGGATTGAGATGAGAAAGCATCTCAATCCCCCTGAGGAGGTTAGGAAGTTCCTTCGTAGCTAAAATAGGAGAGACACCTGCCCCAGTGGGGGGTGCTCTGTGATTGACAAGTGAGTTTGCGAGTTTTCTATCCACGGTCTTACTTAACATCTCCTCCACTTGCAGATGACAGAGCCGCACTGTTCACCCCATTTCATGGAGGTCAAGTGCCTTTTCCAAGGACACACAGCGGCTATAAGGCAAGGTCATGGGAGCAGGGGGCCAGGATGGCACAAGGCTCTTGCCCTCAGCAATCCACTGTGGTCCCCTACCCGCGAACGGATCTGCCCCAGGGGTGGACACTCCCCACCCTCGGCCAGTAGCACCCTTTGAAGACACTCCCTCCAGACCCCGGGGTTCGTGCGATTCCTTGCACACAGGAGAGGATCTGGTCCTTGTGTCCCAGATAGAGGCCTCCATCATTTGGGTTCACAGAACGCAGTTCAAGGCAGCGGCTCCCAGCCACTCCTCCCCCAACCTGAACTCGGGCTCCCCCACTGAGCTTGAACATCTGGCCCCTTGCTTCCCCCCACCACCCCTCTCCTGCAGGAATCCCTGCAGGAATCACCACTCTCCCTCATCCAGGGAGCTGAAGGGCCAGCCAGGTCTTGACTCCATCACCCATGGAAAAACTAAAACCCATCTCTTTCCCGTTGGTGCAGAGCCTGATCTGCCGAACTTTCTTTTAAAGACCTAAGCGAGGATTTTCCTGAGGACAGCCCCTTAAACAAGGTTTAAAAAAAAAAAAAAAAAAACAATAAAAACTAGCACAGGTAGCACAGGTAGGCACTATTGCCTGTTACACGATTAACACATTCAACCTTTGTGACAGCTCCAGTAAGTAGGCCCTGTCTTGTGCCCATTGCTATGGATTAAGAAACCGAGGCACGAAGTGTTCAAGTACGTTGTTTGGAGGCCACAAAACTGGCAAGTGGGGGGGATAAGATTAGAAAGAAACTCTCATGGGGAGGGCATTTGGGAAGAAGAGGGGTCATACAGGAGTTTTCCAGGAATATTTCCAGGAGGATAAAATCACATTTTCATTCTTTTCAGTGCCCTGAAGTTGAGAGAACAAGGCAGAATCCCAAGAGACCATTCTGCCACCCGCATTGTTGGTGTAAAACCGTCACGTCTCCCCTGGGTTTTCGTCCCCATGGCTGCATGAGGATAATCAGGCCAGCTCATGTGAGCTGCTGTAACAGACATGCCCTGGATCTCAGTGGCTTAACACTGGAAACGTGTATTTCTCATTCTTGTCCCAGACCAAATGGATGAACTTGGAAAGGAGCCTCCCAAACAGGATTTCAAAGGCGTCGGGGTGCCCAGCTCCTTTGATCTTGTTTTATCACACTCTCAGGACCAGGGACGGGAAGGAGCAATCCCAGAAGCAGCATCGTGAGGACATTTCACAGGGCTGTGGAAAGGGAGTGCTTCAGAGCTCCCCATACTCCATCATCCAGAAGCTAGTCGCTGTTGGGCCAAACTAACTATGGGGGGAGAGGGGGGCTGGGAGAGAGGCTGGTAAATGTTGACTTGCAGCATACCTAGGAAGAGAACATGGGATGACGATCATCTGGGGGTCTTTCCCATACCGGTGAATCCACTTCGATATTTTCAGCTTTACCTCCGTCGCATGCTGCCAACGCTGGCTCTTAGTTTCTCTTTCAGTGTGATGCTCAGGATTAAACAGACTCCTCCAGACATGGCCTGGCCCAGTCCACGAGACCCTGTAGCATCACCTCTCTGGATCTGGATACCATATGTCCATGAAAGCAGCCTACAACGATTTCAGCATTTTTAGCAACAGTCACACTGTTGGATCATATTAGGCTTGTGGTCAACTAAAACCTCCAGATCTCTTTCATGTGAACTGCTGCCAGCGGAGGGCTCTCTAATCTACTTCTTGTGCTTCTGAATTTGAAACCACACGAAATTGAACAGCGATCATTGAAAGTCTTCCATCTTGTTGGGTTTGGCGAGCATTTGTGTCTACGGAGATTATCAGGGATGCTAAGGCTCCCATCCATCATCCGGGCTTCGATTCTAGCCTACGGTCATCTTTAGACTTTCTTGATCTTTCATCAGGTTACTGATAAAAATTCAGAGGCCAGCGGAGGCCTCAAGCGCAACTATGTTTGCAACGAGTTTTTGATCGATGCTTTGGGGTATGGTTGTTTAACTCTCTGGGGATCTGCCCCACAAAACTGATATCCAGCTCACATTTACACTTTCAACCAGATGAAGTCAAATACAACTTCATTCATTTTGAGCTTGGTCTTTGAAAGCATGTAATGCACCCCAATGTATCATTCCTATTGAATTCAATATGCCATAAACCCTAGCTAATCCACAGTTGTAGTTTCTTATCTGAAGCCCTTGTTATTAGGAGGATCCCAATGGAATCTCAGGGTCCTGAATCCCACACCATCAAGAATACATTGAGACAACCAAGGCACATGGCCTTGAAACAGAAACTGACCCAACAAAGATGGCGCCACACGGCCCTGAGATGCCCACATGTTTTCCAGCTTACAGCCTCCCATCCATCAACCCTCCTTTCTGCCCTTCCAGTTAGAAAGACAGGAAATAGGACTGCCAAGCATCATGTTGGGTAAACTACCTGAAGTCTTTCAGGTGTGACTCACGTCAACTGCGTGTTCATCACGTGCCCAGGGAAAGCCTCCTAGGGACTCCCATGACACTGCCCATCAAGGTCCACCTCCACCCAGCTCCCAAGGTCAAACTCAGGAAGGAGGGCTGGTCTGAATTAGTGAAAAACCCCGGGTACTAAAAGCTGCCAAAGATGGACGCTTGCAGGATTTCCAGTGGTGGAGTACCTCATCTACGAGGGTATGGCCAAGAAGAGGTTCTGGAGATCTGATAAGAATCCTCCCTAATTAACACACTAATTGTTTCCAAGTAGATGTTTCTAAGGGCTTGAGAAGCTTGCTCCCTCAAGTAGATCCAAACCCTCCCTCTCTCCACCAAACTGTTTCTGTTATTAATTCCCTGGGCTATGTTTTTATCATAGGATATCCAGAGGTAAACCTAAAACATGGTGAAATTATTCTGAATTCTTAATGAATGAAATCCCTGATAATTACTGTATGTGTGTGTGTGCGTGCACATGTGTGTGTATATATATATATATATATATATAATACATATTATATATATATAAATTTATATGTATATAAAATATATAAATAAAATTAAAATATATATATTAATCTGAGTTTTTAGGACCTTACTAGAAAGTGGGAGGAAATTGTCCAAATTAATTTTTCTTCAGACTAGAATCATGCATTTTGTTTATAGGTTTGTTTTTTTTTAATTTACTTAAGTCATCTTTACACCCAATGTGGGGCTTGAACTCAGAAGCCCAAGAGCAAGAGTCACCTGCTCCTCTAACTGAGCCAGCCCAACCAGGCACCCCTTTAAAAAAAAAAAAAAAAAAAAAAAAAAATATATATATATATATAGTTTTTAAGACTAACATATTTAACGGGATAGCTTTCTAGGTAGGAGTCAGGCACAGGCTGTGTTCTTTCATTTATTCCTTTAATCCTCCCAGCAAGATCAAATCAGCCCCAGTTACAGATGGAGACAGGAAGGCTGAGACAGATCACACAGTGAGTAACAATTTCTACAAAGCCAGGAATCAAACTCTGGCTTCCCGACTTCAGCAAGACTTTCTTTTTCTAGGAGATACAGGCTCAGGGACATAAGCCGACAGGCTTTCCACGGGCCCATGACAAAACACTCGAACCCTTCAAGTAAAGAAAAAATATTGGCTCCAGAATATAAAGGACTACAAAACCTACTTTTACCAAATATTCTTAAAAAAAAAAAAAAAGTCTCTTCAAAATAACCTTGTTAACTGGCCAGTGGTAATTTAACTCAATTCTCAAATAGTTATTAATGAATATAATCAAGTTTAAAGCACAAGAATAGACCTCTATTCTGAAATCTCAAAATAATAAAAGTCTTCGTTCTGCGCCCCCCATAAAATTATATTTAATATGGGGTATGGGGGCATTTTAAGACTTTTGATAAGGTAAGGGGCGGGGCCTCCAAAAATAAGAAGCTTAGGTGTTGCTGAGATCTGAAAACATCCGTAGATTTGAGTCTCGCCTCGTAATCCCACTGCTACGCTACATTTCGTGTCCAAGTTCATATTTCTTGGTCCCTGAGAAATAAGCCTGTACTCTTTGCACTAACTTACTCAACAACTTCTATACGTTGGCTTAGCGGGTCCCCTCAAGTTGAACGTATAAAGCGATATTTCTTTTTAAATAGTTGCCAGTACGCTAACACGACGGGTTTGAGCTAAGTCAGATGCCTGGGGAGATAGTACTGTGAGCGTAAGTGGGTGTTTCACGACAACTGGGCACAGGTGGGATAACCAGGAATAGGTTCACCCAGCTCAAAGGGACCATTGCTCCCCTAGGGGCATGGGCCAGGCCTTTTCCAGGAGAACCTGGAAGGGTCGATGGTACAGCAAGCTTGCCATACTCCACTCCACCTACTTCCTGCACAGAAATCCCATGTGGTGTTGCTGGTCACAGGAACCCCAATTTTCCGGAGGTGGTGTCCAGGCCAAGCGTCCTGGGCACTGGCCTGGCGGTCAGGAGGCTCTCCGCCCTTCATGAAGCTTTCGTCTCTGTCAGAAGCCAAAACAAAACAGGCAAAACCAACTTCTTGACTTAAAGAAAGTTCTAGAAACCCCAGCTG
This sequence comes from Enhydra lutris kenyoni, assembly GCF_002288905.1. Lineage (NCBI taxonomy): Eukaryota > Metazoa > Chordata > Mammalia > Carnivora > Mustelidae > Enhydra > Enhydra lutris. The sequence goes on along the minus strand of NW_019154141.1, from coordinate 1,770,178 downwards.
TAGGCACTGGTCAGGAGGTACAGGTGGGGATGAGGGCTGAGCTCCTCTGAGCCCTGCTAACCACCCCTTGAAACCAATACCAACAGCACCAGACATTTTTAGAGCACTTTTTTGGGCAGGTACGTTCAACCGCATAGCATCTGACGCACGTCACGGTCATGCCACGCAGAGTCCTCCCACTGCAATCCGTAGGTGAGGCCCCCGACAGTCAAGGGACTGTCCCAAAGCCACCCAGGGATGCTGGGGCAGAGCCTGCCCTTGCCCAGGTCTCTGGACCCAAGGACAGCCGTTTCCTGACTCCCGCCGTGGCTCTCCCACACTGAGGTCTGGGCTCCCAGGAGAGTCACCAGCTCCACTCCTCCGCTCCAGGACACCGAAAACCAGAGACCCGGGCCCGCTGGCAGAGGGCCACGAGTTACCCAAGCTCTTGACTCCAGAATAGTGTTTGTGTGTCTAAGACCTGGTAACTTGAACTATGCTTCTCATTTTTCCCCTTGAAAGTGGCCCAGGAGCCTGACTCATGCTCGCTGGGCTGGAAGGTGCGGCCACACCGCCCGCCGGCCGCCACTCCTCCCCTTCACCACGGTCCTGGGCCCCCGGGTGAGCAGGCAGAGCCGCTTTCCGGCCACACCAAGCCCCGTTCTCTCCCCGCTTTAGAAACTGGGCGTCCGTCCTGCCACGTGGCGTCTACCCCGACGGCAGTCCCTCTCGTGGGGCCGCCGGCAGCATCTCCTGACCGCTGTGGCCTCTGCCCACCTCACGTTCCCAGAGCAGGTAAGTCTCCCAGACACCTGAGACCCACGCAGCCAAACCCACGACTCTGCCTGCGCAGACCACACTCTGGATACCTGCCTCATCTTTCAAACCCTGTTCTGTCCACCATGATGACCTCTGCCAGGCCCCTCCCATGTGTCCCTTCCACAGGCATTTTATGTAGCCCTCCCTGAGAGCCCAGGACTGGTAGTCACCTAGGATACAGCTTATGTCTTCAAACAGCGCCTGGTCTAGGGGCTGAAATGTTCAAGGAAACAATTTCTATTCAAATGAATTCATATGAGGAGGGAAGCATAGGGCAAGCTGTAACCCAGGGGCAAAAAAATTTTAAACATCTATGACTCCGGGAAGGCTTCCTGGAGGAGGGGATGCTGGAGTGGAATCCTGACACGCAGATCAAATTCTGTTTCCAATCAGGGCTCTGCTGGCTCCGCTTGGACTAGCCCAAGCGGGCGGACACTCAAGCTCATGCCAGTAAGTGGGGCTCCCGGGAATATTCCCAGGGTCTCCAGGGACCCTGCTCCCCCATTGGTAGCTGGTCTGGCCTTTCCCGGGGTTAGCCTCAGGGTCTCCCTCAAACCAGAAAGCCAAGGCAAGCAGGGAGGGCCCTGAGGACAGCTGTCCCCGTGAAGCCATGAGGTGTGCTGGCTGGAAGGAAGAAACCCAGAAACGGGCTCCTTGGGACTGAGGCCTCCGGGGACTGAGCGCGTGGGGACCAACGGAGAAACCACCGGCTTGGCTCTCCAGGCCCCTGGAGAGCGAGATGCCGACTTGGCTTGGCTGCCTTCCCAGAGGAGGAGACGCAGCACAGACCTCAAGGCCGGTGCTGTTATTCCAGACGCCAAGTTTCTCCCCGTAGTCACGGTGAGGCTTGGCCTTGCCCAGAGACGGTGTCTACACACAGCAAAGAGGGCCACCTCCCAGCTGGCCACCAGGAGCGTAAAACAAGCAGCTCTGAGTTTGATTTCAAGCCCATCCTGTGACCAACTCCAGGCCGAGGCAGTCCCTCCATCCCAAAGGGGAGGCACACACAGCTTGGCCAGCGGGCTCCGACAGCATCCCAGGGAAGGGGGTTTGAGAGGCAGGTCCATGGTGACCACACGGGGGTGGGTGGAGGAGTGCAAAGCATAAGGTGACTTTGGGGGAGGACAGAGGACCTAGGACAAGTGAATACTCACTTGTTAGCTGGACCAGGTGCTTGGCTGGGGGCTCTGTCTACCTTATCTCAGATCATCTGAGTCATGCTGAAAAGTGTGATGTGTCCTATGTTAACAGATGAAGGAATGGAGGCTCATAGAGGCTAAGTAACTTGCCAGAGGTCCACCAGCCCAAGGGACAGCTCTGAGGAATCAGCCTGGCTCAGGGGCCACCAGCCCCCCTGCTCAAAAGGTAGCTTTTCCAATCGTCCTAACGTCAGGAAATGGGAGAAGGACAGGAAGTGGGTGACCGAGAGCTGGGGCAAGGCTCAGTAATGCAATCATCCGGGCTCAGCCTGGGGAACGGCAGGTGCCATGCTCGGGGGGAAGGAGGGTGATGGGGAGCCCGTGACTGGAAGGGAGCCGCACCTGCAGAGTGGACTCCCCCAGCTTGTCCATCCCGTGTACCCCAGGCACCCGCTCGCAGTGTCAGCTCCCCTGCCCTTCCCCTGACCCAGCCAGGACCTCCCAGGGGACCAGGCACCTCTGTGCCTCCTAGAGAAGATTCTGGCTCCTGGTCCTTTGTCCCACATCCTGCCAGCTCCATGGAGCCAGGCAGCCACCTCTCCGCCACCCTCAGAGGTGGCTGGGAACACCGGTGCCTGGCTCAGGGAGGCTCCTGGAAGCCCTAGGCACGGATCAGTGCACTCAGCCATCGGATTAAAGGGGCTCAGAACGAGGGCAGCCTGCAAGGTTGGGCCCGCCGGGTGGCTCTGGAGCGAGGCCAGGCAGCCCTTCCCTCCTCGGCCCAGCCAGTGGGATGCTGGGCAGCCTGAACAACCTGGGGGCAGAGAACAGGGCAATGATGTGGCCTCACCTTTTCCTTCCAGCTGCCACAAATGGCACAGCCCTTGGGGTCCGGAGGTGGCCTTTCCTGGGGAAAGGAAAGCTCTGCGTGGTCAGAGTCCCTGTGGAGGGGTGCGGGCCTGTGCCGTGGACCGTGTCCCACCAGGGTCTTGTTTAGAGTGAATCACTTGGAAAGAGACCTGACACTGTATTCTACAGGAAATCACAGGCCACGAGCCAGAAAGAAACCAGGTCAAGCTTCATGGAATCAGGCCACCAGGAAGGAAGGCAAAGAGCCCACTGTTTGCGGAGAGTCTTCTCCATGCCGGCCATACCCAGCACACACAGAGCATCACCCTTCCTGGGAGGTCAGGCCTTTGCCCCATTTCACAGGCTGGGCCAAGACAGTCAGTGATCTGGTGGCAGTTACAGGAGTGGCAGGTGGCCCACCTCGGATGCAAACCCAGGTGCTCCTAACCCCAAAGTCAGACCTCCATCCGACTTTGTCATACGAAGACCGCCTCTGGGCATTGCCACCACCCCTCCCTGGGGCACCCCCGCAGCAGATGGCGTGGAAATCCTGGAGGCCACCCTGACTCTACGAGGCAGCAGGGTATCGGGCTCGAGAGCACGAGACGGAGTTCAAAGCCAGGCCCTGCATTTACAAGCCGTGTGCCTTTGGGCAGATGTCTTAACTTCGCTGGGGCGTAGGCTCCTCTTGCGAAGGACAGGGCTATGGTTGTTCTGTCCTCCGAGCCTGCCTGTGAGGAGGAAATGAGGGGCTTGGGGTAGAACGTTGAGGCCAATGCTTGCGCACTGTACGTGTTCAATGAATGTGAGCTCATGGTCCTACTGGTAAAGTCAACGTCAACCCGCATCTCGAAGACCTAGCTCCTGTCACCACACCTTCCCTTACCAAATCCCCCCCTCGAAACCCCAAACAAGCTGCAGGTTTTCAGGCAGGTTGCTGATTGCTCGGGGCAGTCCCGCAGTGGGAGCTGAGGCCAGCCGGGGACTCAGCCGGGGACTGAAAATAAACACACGTCAGCAGACCACACACTTCATCTCCCGCCCCTCCCTCTGCGGATGGGAGGAGAGAATGCCAAGTTCTCCATCCACGTCGTGTCAAGGCAAACGTACTTCTTCTTCGAGGGAGGGGAGGCCACGGGAAATCAAAGTCGAGTGCCATGAACGATCACCCTGGACGTCACCTCGTCTCAGGGACAGCCTCACCTGGCTGACCCCAGGGCTGGGAAGGAGCCAAGAGCTGGGAGGATTGGGGACCTTCACAGGCTGCGAAGCCTGAGGTGGACCCATGAGCCCACAGAGGGGTCCCACGTGCAAAGACACACACATACACACACACACACACACACACACACATTCCCATCCAGCTGTTCTGAAACTCTGTGGCCCTTGGCCTCTGAGGGAATCACAATGCAACTCGAGCTCCCCCTCTCCAAGACACTGGACACAGCTGCATGGCCTGGGGAACTCTAAAAGGAACAGAGACAGACACAGAGACCCCCATGAAGTCCCCAGAGACGGGGCCTTCTGGGACCACGCCCAGACCATGCACAGGGTATTGGAGGTCTACTTTATTTTGAAAGACTACAACACGCCCCACGCCCCTTGCCTTGCTCACTGGTGTGTCCCAGTCCCCGACTTCAGCCCACTGGCCCTGCAAGGAACCTCTGTCAGGAGCCCCAAGGACCCCTGGCTGCCGCCATTGCTTCCACTCTCCTCAGACGCCCCTAACCCAGTGGTCTCCAAGCCCCTGCAACCCCCCCCGCCGCCCAGAGGCCGCCTCCAGGCAGCTCGGCCGCTTCCCCTGTAGCTCCAGGAGAATTAATTTACTCCCAATTCTCAAGGCTCACCGTCTTCACGGTGTTTCCACCCTTCATGGCTCCCCACAGCACAGCAAATAATACCCCATTTTATATGGAAAACACTAAAATGGGATCACACCTTTTAAAAGATATTTCCACCTCACAGACTGAAATCAGAGTTCACCTTTCTCCCGCCCTCCGCAACCACCGCCCTGGCCCCCTCCACACACACATACACACACACACACACACGCACACGCACACACGCACACACACGCGCGCGCACACACGCACGCACACACCCGTTCTGCTACCAGACTTCCCTAAGCCCGTTTAATTGAAAAGGCATGATTTAGACTAATTGACAGCAGATGGGTTCGGCTGCAAAACGCGGAGAAGCATTTGTTGAACATGATTTACAGCAACGAGGCAAAACTTTCTCCTTTTTATATCGTTCTTCGGGCTCCACGGCCAAAACAGCTCAGCAGAAATGAGAGGAGAAAAAAAAGTAATTAGTGTTTAATTTTTTAACAATTTTTAACTCCCTTTTTAATTGCTTTACATAAACCTGTCCTAGAATTTTACAGCCTTCAAATCTCTGTCTAAGTCTGGTCCTTGTTTCTGGTTTTAATTACAGGGAGGCTTGTCTGGCACATTAAATTAGAAGAAAAACACACACACACAATTTCAGAAATATTTTGCTGTTGGACTCCCGACCGAACATCTAATATTTCAGCGTGCGAATGGGAAGGCTCTGGTGGAAGCAAAAGTGGGCCAAGGGCTCCCACAGCATGACTGCGTCAATCCCCAAACGGTCCCTCAGGTTATTAGCAGAGAAAGAGCGGTCACAAGACAGTGTCCAGTGGCACCCAGTGGCCCGGGCACCGTACGGCTGCTTTGAAAACAGCCGGCTTTCCCAGAAGAGCTGGGCGTGTTGTAGACCTTTGCAGGCCTTTGGTCCGACTTCAGGTTCTTGCTTCCAAGCCAGGCCATCAGACCTCATGCTCCCGTCTCTGCAGTCCCTTTCTCGGCAGGACAGAAACCGGAGAGCAGCGTGTGGAGCAGACAAAGGAGGGGTGGGGGGTGGCGTGTCTCCGCAGCGCAGGGTTAACGGGACAGAAGGGTCCAGGGTGGTGGGGGAGAGATGCAGGCTGTGTCCGGACCAGGCGGCTGCATCCGGGGGCCTCCTTTGCAGAGACCATCCAAGCTAAGTCCTACCTGCCCTGAGCACTGGACCTTCTGCAGCCTCCAATATGGTAGCCCCCAGCCTCCACGTGGTTACTTAAATTGAAATGGATGAACGTGAGATCCGATGGACAGTTCCCTTCTTCAGCTGCGCTGGCCACATCCTGACTGCTCCGTAGGCTCCTAGTGAACACATGGTACCGTCTAAATATAGGACGTCTGTTGGACAGGGTCGCTCCAGGTTCTTCCTATGGGAAACGTGGTCTGGGGCGAGGCCGCCTGGGTGTTCCCCCTGGGGAGGTGGTGAGACACACAGGATCGGGGGCTTCACCAAGACTTGGAAACGGCGACATAACGAGCCCCCAGGTGATGTGAGCACACATTTGAGGTCCCATCCCTGAAGCACCGTGGCTGGCTGGGGCTTGGAGCAGGGTAATGGCCCGTGGATTCCCTTCAAGGTGCGCGCAGCGGTGGGGGAGAGCGTGTGGATGGGGGTTAAGGGCTGCTGTGCCGTCCTTGGGACACAGACCCTGCAGGGCTGAGGCTCCCCGCCTTGTGTTCATTAGCGCCGAGGCCGCAGACCCCCTTGGCAGACCCTGCCCGAGCCTGCCCTGGGCTCCTCCAGGACTCCCGCTGGGAGGCGGAGGGCTGCCTGGCGCCGCTGGGCGGGCAGCTCTGGGGATGGAGCCGGGCCAACGCCGGCTCCCCACACACGGTCATTACCTCCCAAAAACCCGGGAGTTATTACAATTAAAACACGTTGCAGGGGGGAGTGGGGGCTGGAGGAGGTCCCTTTAGGAAGGAACACTGGGATTAAAAGAAATTAGAGCTGTTGTCATGACGACGCTGCCAGGCCGGGCCTACCCTGTGATTATGTCAATGGGAACGGGATGGGGGCAGATGGGGCTGGGACAGGGGGTGCTGGGCAGTCATACCCAGCTGCGCGGGCAAGAGCTAGGATTTTTCCCTCAAAATGGGGTGCAACAGCCTGGGAAATTGGATTCCTGCTGGCTCTCGAATTCTCTGGAACTGTTGCTTATCCCGGGGAGCTCTGTGCTCCAGGACGTTCCCTCCCCACCCAGGCCTCTGCCATCCCTTTCTTTCTAAACTAGGAAACTCCCAAGAGGGCCCCTGCTCTTTCGGCCGAGTAGGTGGAATGGCTTGGCCTGGTTTCCTATCAGCTCCGCTCTGGCGATTAGGAGACCCACGGGAAGCCAACCATCCCTCCCTCCAGGCGGCTGGGGCAGGGGGGCGGGCAGTCTGCAGCAAGAAGTACACGTGTGCAAGGTGGGCAGATTCAAGGAAACCAGGAGTGGACGTGTTCTGGAAGGGGGCCCATGATAATGAGCAAGATGGAAATCTGCCTGGGACCCCTCCAGGCCCCAGCAGAGGATTAGGGTCCCTACAGAATGGGGATCCTCGTTTGGCAGAGCTACAGCGACTGCAAAGAGAAAACAGTAATTAGCTCTCTATCTCTCTGCTCACCATCTCCCCACCACCCCCCACCAGCAGGTCTGGCCAACAGGCAAGGAGGACCTGTTCTGGAAGCCCCTGGGGGAGCAGAAGGGGAAGGGCTGGGATGGGATTGGGGGTTGAGGCAGGGAAGGGGTGTAGGCCGCTCGTGTGAGGGGGGCTCCCAGCAAATTCTCACTTCACCAATCCTGGCTCCTCTGGTACCACCTTCAAGGGCTCATGGGATGGATGCACAGGAAGAGGGGTACACGCCGAATTGGAGGGAGGAGGTTCAGGCGTCCAGAGGGTGGAAGGTTCATTGGGCCCCAGGCTCGTCCTTGATCCTCCTTAGAACCCCAGGCTGGGGAGCCTTGAGCTTCTGGATCCTCCTCCTCCTGGCTTTGGCCCTCCCGGCTTTGCCTTTTGAAAGTTCATCATTTCCAGATTTCCAATGCCCAGAGCCACTGCCCATCATTCTAGATCTTCAGAGTTTCCCCGTTTATAATTGCAAGACCTGAAGTGTCCTTGGAAAACATGCACGTGTCGTGGAATTAGGTCTAAGTGCAAAGCTTTGCCTCAGCCACTGAGTTTGCGTGTGACCTTGGGCAACTCACTGGACAGGTCTGTCTCAAGTTCCTTCTCCGTACAAACCCATCTAACATGCAGCGTCATCTCGGAGTTTGGGACTTCTGGTTTCAAAATAGGGACATTCCGGGCTAAATGGGTGGCTCAGTTGGTTAAAACTGCCTCTGGGGGCGCCTGGGTGGCTCAGTGGGTTAAGCCACTGCCTTCGGCTCAGGTCATGATCTCAGGATCCTGGGATCGAGTCCCGCATCGGGCTCTCTGCTCAGCAGGGAGCCTGCTTCCCTCTCTCTCTCTGCCTGCCTCTCTGTCTACTTGTGATCTCTCTCTGTCAAATAAATAAATAAAATCTTAAAAAAAAAAAACTGCCTTTGGCTCAGGTCATGATGATTGAATCCGGGATTGAATCCCCGAATTGAGCTCCCTGCTCAGCGGGTAGTCTGCTTCTCCCTCTGCTTTCCCTCTCCCATTCTGCTTTCTCTCTCTCTTTCTCAAATAAATAAAATCTTAAAAAGAAAAAAAATAGGGACATTCCCCAGCAAACCAGGACATGCTGGTCACCCTTCCAGGCACGACACAGGCATCTTGGGGGGCCAGCTAGTGCCGTACACGGATGGGCTTCCCTCCTTTGTAAAATCCTTTCCACATTATATATGTGCACACAAGTATCTGTATACTTGCATACACACACGCATGCACCTATATGTGTATGAATTTTCCAGAGACATACACTGGGAGGTAATTATTCACATTTCTGCACTTGGCAAAATGACCGAATGTGACGTTCCTCTCTACAAGGCTCAGGTTAGGGAACGCGACTCATTATGGAAGGAAAATCCAGGGAGACTGAGTTGACAGACAGGAAAGCCACAGGAAATCCGTGTGCTTCGGAGATCCTCTCATTTCCAGGGAAACCTCAGAACTTCTAGAAAACTCTTGCTCATTCTAGCGGGAAGCGGAGGGTACCTCCTGCGCTGGCCCCACTGTGCTTCTGTGGGAGTCTGAGCGTCGCTGGTGTAACCCAGCCTAACAGGACAGAATGGGCATTCTGCGTCTGCCCTTTGTGATCCACACAGGCAGCACCGATCCGTGTATCTTCCTGTCCTCCCTCAGTTCAGAGTTCACGGACTGGCTGAGGCTCCTTTCTGCAGCTCTGAAGTGACTTCGGATGGCGAGTTCCCATACAAATTGAAACACTCGCATCATAGCATTCTGCCTAGGATTCTTTTTTTTTTTTTTTTTTTTCAACCACTTAGCATTCAGAACAGCAGGTAAGAGGGGCCAGGAAGGAAAGAGGAGAGATGACATTGGGGTCACGATCCCCTCCCCCTACCAGCCTGGAAACCCAGAGGCATGGTGAGCCACACAGGCAGCCTGGCCCAGGGAGGGGATTTCAGAAGCAATGACTCCTGCTGCACCCACGGAGGGACAGTCCTGGGGACTGAGGTCCCCCAGCTCCACCACTCCCAGCACCCCTGCAAACCTGAGCTGAGCAAGGGCAGGGGCAGTGAGGGGGGGGGATGCTGAGATTCCTGTGTCTCTGCCCCCTCTCCTCCACCTGCTGCTTCCAGGGACAACCTGAGCCACAATCAGTGCAATACACTTCACTTACACCCCCCCAAATCATGAAGGGAAAGGGCCCAGCTGGAAACACATCCTGTCTTCCTTCAAGGTGAGGTGACAGTGGGACCAGGCACAGCAAGAGGGGAGGATATTGGAAGGCGTTGAAAAGGAGCGCTCTCTTTCTCTCCCCTTTGGAGAGATCAGAGTCCTCTCCGGTAATGAAAAGGACGCAGATTGCCTCTGTGCCCCCGAGGAAGGGCAGGCTCCCCAAGGCTATAAGGCTAGGGAGCCCCAGGACCCAGAGCCCCCTCACCCCTGCAGAGACAGAGACTGCATCCCAGGGAGCGCATGGTGACTACTGAGCCTGTCCGGACACCCAGCATGGCTGGGAGGGGACTAGCGGTGATGCTGGCTCTTCCTACTTCTTAGCCTGTTGTTTGGGGGGGTGGGGCTCACCACCTTCAAGGCTGGGGCTCGGTCCTGCTAGGAAGAGAACGCTGAGCTAAAGGATGCTGACATGCCCCCCCAAACCCCATCTCCATCCCTGCCTGTTTCTGCTACTTACTGCATTTACTATAGTACTTAGAAGTCTCTCTCTCCCTCTCCCCAACCTTTGACCTCTTAGAAGACTAGGCTTTCTGTGTGTCCCTTTGTATCCCATGCACACAGGAAGCACTAAATAAATGCTTACTGAAACAGACTCTTTTTTTAAAGATTTTATTTATTTATTTATTTGTCAGGGAGAGAGGGAGCACAAGCAGGCAGAGGGAGAAACAGGCTCCCAGCTGAGCAGGGAGCCTGATGTGGGGCTCCATCCCAGGAAGGCAGACCCTTAACCCACGAAGCCACCCAGGCGTCCCGAGAAACAGATTCTTTACAGCCTTACAACCATGCTTGTCCAAGGGGTGCAGGATCTATAGGACACCAGACCAAATCCCCAGGAATCCGGGCAGGGTATCCTAACCACTCCCTCCCTCTCACCTCTCCTTTGCCACAAATTTCCCCCAAAGGAGGCTGGGAACTGGCCCACTGCTCTGCCTCACATAATTTAACAATAACAAAAAGGAAAAAAAAAAATGCAAACAAGCCCTAGAGGAGAAAAGGTAGCAACGAGGAAAAAATAGAAACCCGGGAGAAGAGGAACATAATGTGCACTGTGTACACACACTACAAGTTAGCATATCCCAAAGCCGCCTGGACAGAAACCAAACAGGAAATCTAGAATCATTACCAAATGCACTTCCCTGATTTACCCTGCCCTCGGCCCCTGGGGGCAGACCAAGGGACCTCAGGCCCTGCTCACCCGGGCTAGAAGCCTTGCAGGAGGGCGGGACTTTGATGGACTGATGGGCATTTCCTCCCCTCCCTCTTCCCTCCTGACCTCTCCGTGGGGTAGGGTTTCTCGGGAGATGGTTGATGGGATGGGACGGAAGCCTCTAGCTGCTGCCACCTCCCAGGAGCAGCAGGGCTCAGAGCCTTTCCACGGAGGCCCCCCACGGTGCGGGAGTGGCAGGTGGCCAGCAGCTGGCCTCCCTCACCCCACTCCACGGAGAGCTGTATGATGGCCTTGGCTTTGGGATCAAGACCTCCTGCTCTTAAGAAAACAGATCAGAAATTTTGGCATCCAAATAAAATATGGGGAGAGGAAGCAAGTAACCCTTCGAGCGAAAGGCAGGCCACGAGGTGGAAGTAAAATGCCTGAGCAGAACCCTGAGCTGCTGTGATCACAAGTTCAGGTTCATCCACTCCGGGGCTATTGCTCTTGCTTGGAAGTACCATCAAAGACTGCACCCGGGCCCTGGCTGCCTCGCCAATCCTTCAAAAGTCAGCCGACCTCTCATGTGAAAGGCCAGATAGGAAATATTTTCAGCTTCAGGGCCATGGGGATCCCTGTCGCAAACTCTGACGCTGTCCCATGAAAGCAGATACCACACGGAAATAAGGGGCATGACTGCGTCCTAATAATGCTTTATTTACAGGGGCACCTGGCTGGCTTGGTAGGTAGAGTGTGCGACTCTCCATCTCATGGCTGTGAGTTCAAGCCCGGTGTTGGGTGTAGAGATTGCTTAAAAACAAAATCATTAAAAAAAAAAACAAAAAAAAACAAACACTTTATAAAAATGGGCAGCTGGCCAGGTTTGGCCCACAAGCTACAGTTTTCCAACACGTTGGCACAGTTCATGAAGACCATGGAATGATACGATGGCCGAAGAATACGGGCTTTGAAGTCAGGCAGTCCTAGTTCAGGTCTTTGTCCGAGGCTTACTAGCTGCGTCACCTTGGGCCAGTCACTTACTCAAGCCCCATGTCCCTACCTTTAGCGAGTAATCATGCCCGTGTCACCGGGTGAGAGTGATGACGGAACCCAACTGGCTAAAGCATCAGCCACTCCACAAATGCTCCTCATTCTCATCTGGAGGGGAATTAAGGGGCATCCCTAGGCAGGTGCGGCTATGAGTCTTCTGCTGCTGTTGGAAGAGCGTCTGTACCCCTGGCAATGAGGGTCCTCAGCGTTTTTCCACGCAAAAACTCGTTTCCTAAAATTCAGTATTCGCCGGATTCATTTCAGGACGCTAAGTCAGTTGCTTGCTCGTAAGAACCGCCTGCGGAGACCCTCAGGGATTGATTTTGCCGCTTTCCAGAGGATTCTACGGGACTGCACAGATGGGAAGAACAAGGGAGAGTCCTCTCCTTTCTTTCTTCTGCTCCCGGTGGTGGTCCGTGCCCCGGAAGCATCAGCTCGTGAGAAAGGCAGGCTCTCAGGTCCCACTCCGGACCTGCCAGATCAGGCTCCTGGCTTCGACAGACTCTCCAGGGGGCTCCTGCATACGTCCGACAGGAGGAAGACCAGTCTAGTCTACAGATGCCTGACCGAACTTGGCTCTCCCTCAGAATCCCCTGCAATGCTTTAAAAAAAAAAAAAAAAATTCCTAGATCACATCACCATCTCACTGAATCGAAATCACCGTGGGTGGCCCAGGGATGGGTACTTTGTTCCAGCATTGTATTTGCAAATGTTCAAATGTAGAGGAATGTTGTACCCACACACCCACCACCCAGATTCTTGGATTCTCAAGCTTTTGCAGTGTTTGCTTCCTCACATACCTGTGTACGGATCTACCCATCAACCATCTTGCTTTTTCAATGCTGTCAAGGTCCACTGCAGACATCCGGACCCTTCATCCCTAAACACTGAGGTATGCATATCCTTAATTTCTAACAAGGTCTCCAATTGGTGCAGCCGTTCATCTAGTGAGAGTCTTATTTTTTCTGTCCAGAAGGAATGGTACTCAAGACTTGGTTAAAAAAAAAAAAAAGCAGTCCTCTCCCTCCAACGATTAAAAATGGGATGCCCTGGGCTTTCTGGTGTTGTCACTTTTAGGATTAGGGGAACGTCTGGTGTTTGACCTCATTCCACATTGCTTGTGAACCCCACCTCCTCTTTCCCTTGGTCGGACCTGGAGACAATGGCCATGCACTGCTATCTCCCTGCATGTCTTGTATTTAACAATTCATTATCTGTGTTCGTTCATGTTCCCCAAACCTTCCTTGGTGTGTCCCCTCCTGGCAAAGCCTCCAGGTCTTCCGCATCGCGTCCGTGGGACTAACGGTGAGCCTGCCATTACAAATGTCCAATTCTGTAGTCGAGAACGTTGGCCACAATGTCACCTTTCCCTCTGGTTTTCCCTCATCCTCTCCTTGTTTTTGCTTCATTTTGTTTTTGACCATGAGCTGCGGAATATAAAGTTCCCAGCTCTGTCAGTCGGGGTTGCCGTGAACCCAGAAACGAATCAGATATTTTTCTGACCACTTTAACCCAGAAACGAGGCAGGACCATTCATTCTGGCCAACGACCAGAGCCCGTCAGTCCACTACTGCTCCCAGCAGCTTTTTAGGAATGTTTCAGAATCCCTGAATCGGGTCTGCCTGGTTCTAACTACACTTCTGCTCCACCCCAAGGCTCGCGGATAGTCACCAGAACCCTCGAGATAAATTAATGAGAGTTATTGCCCCTAAATAATTGCCCGATGACTTCCAGATTATTCTTCCACAATCTAGAAGTCTGAGCACACACCCCCAAGCTGCTCTGTGTCAGAGATAACTGGGTCACACGTAAGGTCACGCTTCATTCAGCATTTCCACCTACAAACATAAAAGGGCCAATGGGCTCTCTCACCCCCTGCCCCTTGCCCACTTCTTTTTCCAGACCACCCACTCTCTGTTTGCACTGGTCCTCCAACCTTGAAACCCAACACCCTCCTCTGTAGGAACCACCCATGCTTAAACAAATAAATACCCCAGAGCGACCCACTCCCCAGAGGTATTCAAATAAATGTCCCAGGAAGGAGTGTGGGGGAAGGAGGAAGGGCACTCTGGGCCTTCTCTGCTGGGTGCCTGCCTCCAGGCATCCCTGGGTGGGGGAATCTTTGCAAATATTGGGCTGGTGGTTCTGTGCAAGGTTCGCCACGTGACCCACCAGAATGGAGAGGGACTCCATGTGCTAAGAGGTTCTGTAAGTCCCCTCCGGGGAGGTAGAGCTCAGGGGAAGGGAGGCAGGGACAGTGGGCAGGGCTCTGTCAAAGGGGAAGACCTCCAAAGCCTGGGGGGAGTCCTCCCTGAGCTCCTCCTAACTCAGCCCTCAGCATTGAAATCCCTCCAACTGGGGATGGAGTGCTAGGTGCCATTCGGAGAGCGGATGGATGGGTGAGTGGGGAGGAACAGGGACCGGTTCTCTGGGACTCAGAAACACTGAGATATAGCCCCGAGACCAGCCTGCAGTGAGGAGGGAAACAAGACAGACCCGCCAAAGCAAAAACCTCCTTGTCTCTGACTCAGTGCAGAAAACCACCAAGAGTCTTTGGTTTCACGGAATGTGGACAGCTAGGAATAAAGTCTCAGCTTTGTCACGGGTCGGTTGGTCAACGGAGTCACTAATGAAAAGGATTTTCAAGCGTATCTGGGAAATAAGTAGGGGGGAGACAACGGCTGCTTTAAGAGACACTCAGATAGTTGCAGACCTCCCCCTACCCCTCACCCCCACACCGCCCCCCACCCCCAGGAAGGGAGGAGGAGAGACATCTTATCCTCGGAAGTTGTCCAAGGAGGTTTTACGGATGGTCCAGGAGAGTGTGGACAAGACCTCACTAGGAAGCTGGCCGAGAGCCGCTGGTGCGTAAGGAAGAGGGCGGGGAGAAGGAGCCTACGTTTCAAAAATAAACACAAACCCCAAAATAAACACTGTTAATGGAAGTGACTAATCAAGGGTGTGCTGAACTTGGTGGTTCTTGATAAGATACAGGTGGAAATGCACTCGGAAAAACTAACAGATTTTTTTTCCCCCTTTGGTAAACAAAGTGAGGGCGAGGGTGTGGGGGACTGGGGTTGGCGCATGGTTCCACCGCGCAGCAGGGATTTAAAACACAGCTTCTCAAGGCCAACGCGACCGACATTTGGGGCTGGATAATACTTTGTAGTCGGGGGAGGGGCTGTCCTGTTCATCGTAAGATTTTTAGAAGCTCTCCCGGCTTCTACCCACATCTGAGCCACTGCAGGGGCTTAGAGGGCCAGACAGTTGGCCAGGTGATGAAGAACATAGGATCTCATGCATTTGAACATCTGCTGGATGTTAATGGCTATGCGCTCCCAGGACCTCAGCAGGAAGCCACCCGCTGGCCCCCAGACCAACATGACCAGGGTCTTGTCGATGAGGAAGCCCCACAGATGAAGTCCCAGAGCTACACAGCTTCCAAAGTTTTGGAAAAACAGTTGCCATGGCCTCAAAGTTGCCTTGGAGGGGAAGGGGAAGGACTATGACCCATTTCCAAGAAGAATTCTCTAGACAAGTCACACCCAGATGCCACTTGAAGTCCACGGGGTAGACCCGCCTGCCTCGTGGGGCTCCAGATCGAGCCACAGGTAGGACCAACGAGAGTCACTTCCCAGACACCAAGCTTCTCTTGCAAGGCAAAGACTAAGGAGAAGGCAGGGTGATTGCGGAATGGTTTTTATAAAGACACTGTTTTCAGAGACCCCCTTGGCCACCTACCACTTCCGGTTTACAGAGTCTGCAGTGACCTAATCTGTACTCAGCACAGCTGTCCCTTTGGGAGGGGCGGGGTAAGAAGGATTCACCAAGGTCTGAAAGCAAAACATCAACCGCCTCATTGGCCATCTTTGCTGGCGAGCACCTCCACAATGCTCTGGGATCCCCCTGAACCCAGGCGGCCCACATTCCCAGAAGAGAATCACACCACACGCGATTTTGTGCCCAGGCAGCCTGGCCTGCTATGTCATGAGTCCCATTCCGCAATGGGACAGAAGGGGACATTTACCACGGGGTGGGGGGGGGCGGTTTCTGTCGCTTGGATGCACAGAATGAAAACCACTGCCTGCCTGTCTTACCTGGACAAGTAGAAACTTTGAGATGTTTCTATCTGGCCTCCCTAAGCTCTGTCTGGAGTCGGGCTGCTGGGCTGGAGAAGAGTGATGGACCGAGCAAGACGGAGGAAGGGGAGAAGCCTATGGGGTCCGTCCGCAGGCGTTAAGTCCTGGCCTCTCTCTCTCTGCCTCCCCACGCCCCGCCCCCTACTCTGGAAACACCGCAGAATCATCTTCCTCGCTGGCCTGCTGCTTCCCTCTTCAGCAAGCTGCTTTCCACAAAAAAAAAAAAAAAAAGAAAGAAAGAAAAAAAAAAGTGTTCTAAATAGAGCGGAACTGAGAATGGGGAGGCAGCCCGGATGAAGTCCTCCCCTCCCCGGAGAGCCTGGCGTCCCCCATGGAGGGTCGGTCCACCCCCAGCATCTCTTACTCAAAGCATTCTTGACCCAGGAGCGCCCAACCCTGACGGCAGGAGCAAGGCCACCACGGATGGGTTTTGCCTCTGCACCACTTGGCCTGGGCTGGAGCCCTCCTCCCCCCCAGGCATCTCGGACGCCTTCTCGGGCCTCCTCTCCCTGCATCAGCCCTTGGAGGCAGCACCCAAGGGGTCCTGTTCCAGGCAGGGGCTCAGAGGCCCAGCCCCACCAACGCTCACCGTTAGCTTGCTGCCCCACAGACCCACCCGGACCTCAGCGTTCCCAAAATCCGAGGTCTGAGAGCAGGGACTGCCGGCTCTCCCCTACCACATTAGATTGTGGAATACGAGGCTGTATTAAGTCAGTCCCCGGGTGCTCTCAAGGGGCCCGGGGAACCAGACCCGGCGTGGATCCTGACACATTTCCCCTCCAATCTGGAAACATTCACCCAAAGCTCCGACAAACCCATCACTGGCGGAGTGGGATGTTTTCCGAATCCAGGCACCGCCCACCGTCCCGTTCGTTTCACCCGTCCACGCGCATGCCCAGAATCATTCTGACGTCAGCCAGAAGGTCCTTCCGCCCTCTGGCCTAAGACTCACACCCATCAGCCCCTCAGAAGACAGGGCCGTGAAGAAGGCCCGCATCAGAGGGGGGTCCAGCTCCCCCCTCCATCCTGCCACCGACTCCTAACCCGGGTGACCAAGCCTGTCGGGGCTTGGTCGCGGACCCTAGGACAGCTGCTCTAGGACGTCTTTGGAAGAAGAGTGTTGGGGGGCAGTCGGGAAGAACGGAGGAAGCTGGGGGCTGACGGGGAAGTGGTGGGAGGTAGCAGACCCCGCCCTCCACCCCAGGCCACTTCTTGGTTCCTCCACGGAGTTAAATCTGAAGGAATCCGAAGTCAAATGGATTCCGTGACTTGTCCGTGAGTCACGCTACCCTGTCTTTCATGGCCTCCCTAAATTCGGCACCTCCGAGAATGCCAATTCATGCTACCGGGCAAAGGCAAGCAATTTGGAAAGTGAACTTACCTAGGAAGTGGGGATTACCAGTGCGCATGGCTGACCGCATTGGGGGCGGGGCGGTACCTCCTCCATCCAACACGGAAGGAAGACAGAGGGCAGAGGGGCAATGCAGAGACCAGAGGGATAGTTTGAGACAGGCAGATGGGGCCCTTAATCACGCAGTGCATTTATAAGCAAAAATAAGCATTGTTCAGAATTGTTTGATGGGGGGAGGGAATTGGTTTTTTGTTTTGTTTTGTTTTCCTCTGATCTCATGTTCAGAGTTCAGAGCCCAGGTGGGGTGGGGGGAGCAAAAATAATAAAAAATAAAAAATGATTTCTATCTCCTTTCTTACGAATCCGGTTTGGACCCAAAAAAAAAAAAAAAAGAAAGAAAATGAAAATGCTGAAACAAGGTTTTCTCCTCCTCTGGATGAACTGTTTTACAATAAGCTACCTGCTGGGGTCAGGAAACCCGAGCTCAATGTCTTTCCGCTCGCACAAAAACTCATCACGAGGGGGACTCGTACAGAAGAGCCTCTGCGGGGAGACGGTCGCCCCCACACAACCCCTTTGTATCTGTTCCAGCTTTTCTGTGAAACCATGTCTCTCCTCTGCTTCACCTCCTCCCCTCCTCCCTCCTCGCCTCCCCTCTGCTTCCAGCTCTGCGAGAAAAGCATGGTGCCCTGCTAGCTAGCGCCAACCATCCACCACGTCTACACGGGGAGGTGAAGTCAGTCAGAAGGCGAGGGTGCGGGGGACGCTCTGGCGAACAGGGGCAGGGAGGGAATAGCTGCTCCCTGGGCCCCGATGGGGAGCTTATTTTCTTTCCTATTAGGTGTGTGATGCTCAAAAGGCAGGGGAATGGTCAAAATCAAAATAAATAGCCAGCGGAAATAGACGGCCCCTCCCTGGGAATGGTAATTGCACAGGATGAAAGTTTATCCAAACACATGAGAAAAATGGTGCGTGGAGCGGGGAGGAGTGATCCTTACTGGAAAGGAAATTTGTTTACAACATCTTATTTGCTCCTGAGCTTTTAATGCTGTGCTGGCCCCGTGTCCTGTAAACAGACCAGCTTTTCCACTCTCCAGCAGTGCCAGGAGAGCCAGCGACCGAACAGCCAGAGCTGCCGCTGGAATCTTGGGGCACCGAGGTCTCCCGGCTATGAGAACCTATGCCCAGCCCGGGGTCCGAGGGAGAGGGGTGCTGGCTGGCCCGCAGCAAAGAAGGGTGTGATGGGAACTCCAGGGGTGGAAATGGGGAGAAGCCTGCTGAGCTTGTGAAATCAGCTCTTCTCTCTGCTCCCCGGGCAGGAGGCCAAAGGACGGGCCTCAATTACCCAAGGTTGGTGTCTAATGGGGTATTGGTAGGGGCCCTGTGGACGGTAGGGCCCCCAGACAGAGTCTGGAGGGAATGTGGCCTTTGGGAGGAAAAGCAGGACTGGCATCCAAGAGGGCCAAAGAGAATGCGGCGTTGAGCGTGCACAGGGGGGAGATCCCCGCTCCCAGAGTCAAGGTCCAGACATCACCCCCATCGGTACTCCCTGCCAGCAGCTCAGCTCTCTCCCCAGAACAAACCCAACAGCCCAAAGAGCTTGCTCGCAGTCGGAGGGAATCAGCGAAGCCCTGGCACATCAGGGGAAGCCTGACTCGGGGACGGAGCACACACTGGAGTTTCTCTTCCCGTCCAGGCACGGAGATCATCTGAGCCAAGAGTCACGGCAGACGGGCCACCGGGCTCCATGTCTAGAGTACAGAGGGCGCACTGCCTGAGCACAGAGTTGTTGGCACCATGTGAAGGGCCGTGCCTGCAGGCCCACGGAGCCCCAGGGAGCCCCACGGAGCCCCACGGAGCAGTGTGAAGAGAAGGAAACTGAGGCCCAGGGAGGCAATGTTACTCCCTAGAAGTCTCGTGGCTAGAGTGGGCGGGATGGTTCCAGCCGAGCTAGTCTGGAGCCAGAGGCCGGTCCAGCTAGCCTCTCTTGAAGGTCACTGCGTTCTAAAATGGTCACCAGAGTCCCTCAATTTTTGCACAAAAAAGACCCCTCTGGACCCACCCCACCTCTTCCCGTACCACCGAGGTGTAAATGGGAAAAACTCCGAGGTCTGGGGTGTTTTGTTACAGTAGCACACTGGGACTGATACGGCTTGCATTTCCTGTCTCTCCGGAGATGTCGGTAGAGAAAGTGGAACAGGGTGTGGAGGATGGGGTGTGTTCCCTGACGAGTCACGGACCCCCTCAGCTTCGTGTCCTCACCTGTAACAATGCGGTCTCAATACCTTTCATGAAGGGCTGTGAGATTCGGGTGCAGAGCTGTGAAATTGTAAAGCACTCTAGAGCACAGGACATGTTCTGTCCTGGACTGCTTGAGCCTTCTTGGCTGAATGTCCTCTGATCTCTCTGATGTTTGAAACTGGTGCTGGTGACCGCAGCCCACAGAGGGCACCCCTTTGTCCAAAACTCTGATTCTACTGGTTTGTACAAAGTGAGAAGAAGACGGGAGGTACTTTGAGTTCTTCCCTTCTTCCCAAAGAAGGTGGACCTCCCGCCTGTATCTCCATGGCTCCCTTTTCCTTTCTATACTCCTGGTTAATCAGAGAAGGGTGGTTAATCAGCAAATGGGAATAGTCCCTCTTTCCTGGAGCCTGCTTGATTTTGAGTGACCCCTCTTCTGTCCTTGCCTTCTGTCCCCAGGTAGTGTGCCCTTGAGCGGGGGATCTGCCCATCACTACCCATCTTCTCTGCCTGTGACTTACTGGGAAAGTTTGCACTGGGGTGAAGGGCAGGCAGCAGCATCCATCCAGATTCTCCAGGAACCTTAACAAATAGTTGATCTGGCAAATGCACCAAAGACTGTATGTAAGATTCCGAAGGCAGGGAACATCTCCTACATGGGCTTTTCTTCCCTTCTATGTTTCCCCTATTAGACGTTGTGAAATTCTTCAGAAATTTTGACCTAAACTTTTGAGTTTAAATTTCTCATTCCGACCTTAAAAATGACCCCAGCTCTCAAATAATGAGCATAAAACAGACACATGCTATTTCAAGAAAGGTTTTTGCAGGGAAAGCAATCCATCAAGCCACAAGCGCATTTTCTCCACTATTCAGAAAACACTTTATTGGTGAATAAAGGCAAACAAGAAACTGGCAAATGTGGTGGGACACGCGGCCACAGGTCATGAGCAGGAAAAGTCAACCCAACATCTTTCTTGTCCATCCCCCTTGTTGAAACTGCCATGCCGTAACTGAAGAGCTCTGAAATCGAGGCCCCTTAACAACCTTGGTTTCGACCCCAACCCTCCCAGGTAAGACTTGGTCCAAGTGATTGATCCATGTGATTTCGTTTCTGAGAATTAAATGTCAATCACGGTGACATGGGTGGGCATGACCATGGGTGGGCATCTCAGGAATAATTTTCCATGTACAAGGAGTGATCCTGCTCTCAAAAGGGTGGGGGGGAAGGGGAGGGAGGACTGGGGAGAAGGGGGTACTTAAAACAAGTTCAGTGTAAGCACAGTGAATGTCATATGAAAAGTGCTGTGGTCTAGGAAGGAGGGGTGAGCATTTTTTGAGTGCCTATCCCACGCCAGATGCATTAAAAGAACACGTACCTGGTCAAGAGGAAAGAAGGAATTCAGAAAGGCGTCCCAAGAAGAGAGACTGGGAGCCGAGCCTTGAAGGACTAGTAGGATGTCAGTAGCCTGGGTACCCAGCGTTGACCTTTTTAAACATAGACACATCCAGGAAGAATTGCCAGAGGATTAAAAATCATGCTGAGTTCAATCAAAAATCACCACTGGAATGTGAAAAGAACTTTCTTAATTAAGCAATTCCAGAACATTCCCAACTCTTGGCTATAAGAGGAGTGTTGGTGAGCCACGATATCCTGAACTGGCCCGTAAGGTGCACCCTCTGTGGACCGTTGCCAAGGTCACCAGGCACTTAGGGTGCCCTGTGGGCCAGACCCCATAGTGGTGGGTATTAGCAAGCCCCACCCATGAGGTCTGAGACCCCAGGAACTGCAGTGCTCAGGACAGACTGGCTTTGCACTGAGGACACTTGAGGCAAGGAGTAAAGAATGTTCCATGTAGGGGTGCCTGGGTGGCTCAGTCAGTTAAGCGGCTGCCTTCGGCTCAGGTCAGGATCCCAGGGTCCTGGGATCGAGCCCCGCATCGGGCTCCCGGCTTGGTGGGGAGCCTGCTTCTCCCTCTCCCTCTGCCTGCCGCTCCCCCTGCTTGCGCTCTCTGTCAAAAAAATAAATATTTTTTAAAAGCATTCAATTGGAAGGGGAGGTGAACCATGAGAGACTATGGACTCTGAAGAACAATCTGAGGGGTTTGAAGGGGCGGCGGGTGGGAGGTGGGGGAGCCAGGTGGTGGGTATTGGAGACGGCACGGATTGCATGGAGCACTGGGTGTGGTGCAAAAACAAGGAATACTGTTACGCTGAAAAGAAATAAAAAATTTAAAAAAAAAGAAAATCAAAGATCTAAATGACTTTCTTCTGTTTATCTTACATTTGGTTAATAAATTGCTGCTAGTAAACACACACACACACACACACACACACACACACACACACACACACAATTCCATGTAGTTTAACTTCATTGCAGCTCATACTTGGAAACTAGAGAGACCAGGTGCCTGTGCAACCCCTTTGGTCCGGACATTTCGCTCCCTGGATGGTGACCAGCCCTGGTCAGACCCCAGGTAGCGTTCCCGGCACTATCTTCAGTGGCTCATCCTGCAGGACATCTGGCTGAGGTCACCAGCCACTGTTCAACGCCAACAGTCACATAGGAAGGAAAGGTTACAACTAAACAGGTGATGCCTATCTTTATCCGATGCCCAGATTTATGCTCGGGGCCAAGGGCAGAGGGGGACCCACGAGGACCACCTGGTTCCCAGCCTCCACCCTGGCAGGTGGGCCATTCCGAAGCCAGCGGAAGCCGCGAATGCAGCCAGCTCTGTGGACAGGACAAGGTGACAACATGTCTTCCACACTCTGCCTTCCCTATCTCTTTAAAACCCAGCCCTGAGTGGCAGTAATAGCAGGGGGAGGCAGGCAAAGGAGGGAAGAAAGGAGAAGGACACGGAAAACAATTAAAAAAAAAAAAAAAACCACACAACCAAAACCCTTTGACAGAACTTGATAACCCGAAGTACACAGTGATCGGTGCCGGACGGCATACAAAGGCCAAGAGGCAGGTCCCAGGACGGGTCAACTTAAGACTTAATATTTGCCTTTCGCTAAGCAAACTCATAAATCCCCTCCAGTTGTAGCCACGCAGAGCCCCCGGCTTTTATTCATTGGTTAGAACGATAGGCAGCTCCCTTCCCCCTCGGTCACCCCGGGCAGAGAGCAACCCTTCCCCGTGTCTGCCATCAGTCTGTATGTCTATTTGCCTTCTCCCTCAACAAACTCAAGTTCAGTGCGACTGACGAGTGCAAACAGCTTTGAAGTATTCTTTGGTAATGGACTCCCCGGGACAGCCCAGCTTCCGGCTTGTGCCGCCGAAGGCAAAGGGAGAAGAGCTACTTGTCAGAGAACAGGCAGGCCTCAGCGCGGTCAGGCAAGGCTGAGAACTTGACACATGGGAGGGATCCTAGAGGATCACCTGCACCGCCCACTTCTGCTTCCCTCTCCCAGTTTGTGGATGAGAAGACTGAGACCACAGAAAAGGGCCTTGGGGCTGAGGTTAAGGTGGGACTAGAGGACAGACTTCCAGACCCTGTGCTTCAGAGCTCTTGCCAGCCTGATCATGGAAGGTCTTACTCAGAAGCAGAGGCAGGGGGACCCAGCCCTGCTTCCCACCAGCCTCACGCGAGGGTCTTGTCCAAGGTCAGTGGCCATTTCCAAGGTCACCTGTATGCCCTGTAAACCACATTCCCCTGAGCAGAGGACCATACTTCACCATTAGAACCTTCTATTTCTCCATCAACACTGGGGTTTGGGGGGCCCTTTGAAGAGGATAAAAGGTCCCTGTGGGGTAAAGCTTCGATGTCGTGGGGAGATCTCACAGGAAAGCCTGAGCAAAATCCAGGGACAGGGCCCTAACTTGAGGTTACGCTCATAACGGATCGGAGTAAGAGGAGCCTGCTCAGCACACAGATGACATGCCTTTCTTCCATACCTTGGGCAACATCTGATTTACTCTTCACACATGGAGCAAAACCCAGCAAAGCTTCAGGTCACGGGCTCAGGGAACGATGACGGCGCTGCGGCAGTCGGAGACCCAAGAGGCTTCAGGGATCCCGTGGACCGACTCCTCCGTTTTACGGGGAAGGAACGAAGACAAGCGGCTTTCAGAGACAAAATCTCAGATTTCCTCATCTCCCCATGAGGAAGTGCTTTTTATCAGCAGAAGTCACCCTGGATCCAGAAGTAAGAGACCGATACACGCTGGGGTGGGGGGCGGGGCCAGTGCACCTGCCTCAGAATCTCATTAGGAAGTTGACGTTCATGGTCTCTAGGCAACCCACGAACTGTTCCTCACAATCCTACTGTTTCCCCTACAGGGCAGAATATCATCCCCGCCTCACCCTCTCTCGTCCCTCCCCCACTTGCCAAAAACGCTGCCTCCCCCAGGCCTGGGCGATCCCTCGTCAGATGATTCCTGCCTCAGTCAGAGGTAAATCTAGAAAAACGTGATGCTTTTAGACCACCTTGAACTCTGGGATTCTGGGGTCATATGCGGATGAGAAGATAGGAAGAGAGAGGAAGAGGAGATTGTTGCCTTTGGCACAACAGTGAGACTTCTGGAACCAAAGACCGTACATGGGCCATGAATGAAGGGAACGTCTGAAATGAGTTCATCTTTTTAAAAAGAAAAGCAGCGCCCAACACGCTGGGCTAGCCTTCCTTCACCGGCAGCGAAGGCGCAGAGTCAGAACAGGGGCAAAGCCTCGGGTGCACGGGGGATCTCAATCTTTGCACAGGGGTAATGAGAATCAGGTTTCTAGACGTTTGCATGCACGTCTCTACCTTAGCAGGCAATGACCCCCTGTGTGGTCACAGCGTGCAGGGGGCTGGGACGAGCCGCAGGCTCGTGTTCCAGCACCGCAGACGCTCACACCCATCTTTCAGCAGAAAGATGGAGGCCTGATCCCCTGACAAGAAGCAACAGCTTCAGGATGGCATGCAATCCCGAGAGCCTGGCTTTGACTAACCCGAAAAGAACCCGTAATTTGCCTTCAGATTGTTCTTACTTGTCAAGAACACCAAAAGTTGGGCAGGTACAACCTTCCCATCCTCCTCCACCACCCACCACCACGACCACCAAGTTCCGCTCCCTTATCCCAGATAAAGTCAGTGTCTGGAGAGGGAAGAGGGAGCTGGGAGGTCCCATTCAACACGATCGGAGTGGAACTCGAAGGTGATCTTTGGAGGGAAAGCACACACAGGTCCCACTGACACGCCCTTCATATTTCAAAGAATCCTAGAGTTCAAAGGAATTTCAGGAGGTTCTCCAGCCAACTCCTTCGCTCCCTAGACAAACCCATCTTGACGATTTTAGCTCTTACTCTCTCTCTAGCAAAGACGCAGAGTTTTCTTCTTGGCTCATTCTCCCGTGGTACGTGCATGTCTCTGAGACAGGCGTAGTCTCGTTCCCCACCCTTCCCAGTGGCTGTGGGAGTTTTTGTCTCCAAATGAACTGCTCTGTCCTTACCAAGGAAGGTTATGAGCTTCACCTATTTTGAATAGGACTGTGTTGGCGAGGAATCCCTGATACCCTGCGTGGCTCCCGTCTCCACTATCCACAGCACCTCTTCTGAAGGATGTGGTCTCAGCTGGTTCATTGTCCCCAGGTTGTAATTCAGTATCATGCCACCCTACCACCCGGGAAACACCTGACGTGGTCAGGACTGGGTGCTTGAGCCAACGGCCTCCATCTGTAGGCTGCCCAGTGGTCAACAATGTGGCCAGACATTGTGGCTCTGATGGCAGCTGGCCAGGCCTCTTAAGAGCATCAGCAAGCTATGGCAGATAACACAGCAGACGCGATGTCATCAAGCCACCCAGGAGGGTGGCCAATTATTCTGGTTTGCCCAGGACTGTCCCAAGTTTATCAGTGGAAGTCGTGTGTCCCCAGACATCTCTCAGCCCAGGGCAAACTGGGGCAGCTAGCACTCTTAGCTCATCATCACTGGAGAATTCTAGAATCAGGAGCAGTGCACCCTACTGCTGAGCAGAAGATCAGAATGACATGGCGTCAAGAGTTCTTGCTGTTCCTGGAAACTGTCTAGAGAATGGATGTCTCGAATGGCTTCAGGCTTCTAGAAAGGCCTCGTGGGGCAGCAGCTGGGCAGACTGGTCCTGTCTACCTTACTTCCAGAGTGGCTTGGAATAAACCCACATGAATGGAGGTGATCTAAGTGGGTCTCTGGTCCTTGAAACCCCAAGGACTCTAACCGGTATGACGGACTTGTGTGCACCTCAAGGAAGACCAAAGCCCACAAACAAGACTTATATTTCAACAGCAGGACACGGCCTCGGGAGGCTGTCCTCGCTCATTTTGTGGGGACTCTGAGAGGCCAAGAAGGACGCCACTGCTCCACTGACCAGACAGGGAAGTCGCTCCAGGGTCACAGAAACACATCACTACAACGAGGAGAAGGTCGACGTGTATGGCCTTAATTCCTTCTACAAAGGCAAGCCGTCCATTTGCTTTAGCAGGAGAACAAATGGACGTTGTTGGTCCTGCGACTGAGACAATGTCGACTCTAGAAGGGTTTTCAGCCATGGGCACAGCGGCTCTGGAGGGAAGGAGCAAACAGGACTCGTGTCTCAAAGGGCCCGATCTGCCGTCAGGAGTGTCCTCGGGGGCGAAGAGGGTCGACAATAGACACACCAGCTCCGGTCGCTAGACGGCCTGTGATGAGGCACCAGGCGCTGGCATGGGCCCCAACCGCCATCTGAGAAAAGGGGTCTTCACAGCTGGTGGTGCGTCTGTGTCAACAGAAGACAGCTGGGAAACGGATAGAATACTATGTCATTTATACATCAAAATGAGATTTTTTTTTTTTTTTTTTTTTTTAAAGAGAGAGAGAGAAGATAGCTGGGATGAACCCACAGCATTCATTTTTTGGCTCTTCCAGACAAACACCTGTGTGAGATCCAAGCAAAGAAACCTGGACATGGAGGACCCCAGCGCCCCTACAGGAGCCCCCTCGAGGGTCCCCGACCTCTGAGGTCCCAAATCTTCTGCCCTGACCTGCATCGCTCTGGAATCCGAGGGCCCAGATCCCCAAGAAGCAAGAGGATATTCTACGCCGGTGCTGCTCACATAGCAACACAAACATCGGCCTCTTTAGAAGGAACAGGAACAAAAATTAAAATCCCATTTGACCTGAGTGTGGTTAACAATTCACTCTGTATCCGGCTGGAAGATAATGGAACAAACACGAATTACCGAGTCCAAAGGCACAGCAGACGCGGGAGCTGGGGGGCCGGCGAGGGTGTGGTGGAAAAGCCTTTCGGTTTCCGGGCATTGGGGGCAGGGGAGACGGAGGGGCAGCCGCAGCAGAGGAAACGCTTTCCACAAGGAGGAACAGCAAGGTCTGCGATGATGCTGACTCGTCCAGCCGGAGGTCACGTCCAGCGCACACGGGGCCATACACAGACTTCTCTCCTCGGTGCAAGGGTCTTTGCTTTCTCCTTCAACGTCTTCTCAAATCCCCAAGTTTCTTCATTCTCCAAAACAAGAATTCTTAATCAGATCCAGAGCTCTTGCCTCTTAAGAGATGGTCCCATCGTAGCCAGGTCCTTTGCAAGGTCGTGATGGCAGAGCTTGGCTCCTGCTCACTTCCTGGTGGGAAGGGTGAGCGAGACAGAGCAGCCCTTAGCCGCTCCCCCTTGCTGGGCCTGCAGACTGAAACACAGCATCAGAGTTAGGTTCTGCCTCCACCCTTTCCGCAGTGAGCTCGACTCTCCTGTCTTTAGGGCGTAACGCTCTAGCTGGTGAACAGATCCCGCAGTGCGAAATCACTATTTGCGCTAAGACAGAAAAAGGAAAAGAAAAAAAAAGGAAGGCCTGTTTATACCACTCAAGGAACGCCCCCTACACTGAATTCCCACCAGGAACCCTCCACACGGATCTCACCGCTATACCAGAGAGCTGACTTAGACACACAAAAGCAAAGCACTGAACACAGCCATCTCAGAGGAACCGCAGGCTTGTTTTCCAGCCCGTCACGACCTTGTCCGTGAGATTTGGCGCAGGGAGCAGGGAGGTGTTAGGTCACCCACTTTATAGACGGGAAAACTGAGGCACGGAGGCTGCCGGTGTTCTCAGTACAGGATGGCAAGGGCCTGGTCCCTATCCTAATGTTCACTTGAGCAGGGACTTCTGTCTGTTCTCCCAAATCCCTTAACAACGAATTAGGAAATTATCCAGAACTGATGGGGTCCCTTGGAGGACCTGATCCCCCCCGTGGAGGAAACGGGAAGACTCAGCTTAACACATTTGCTTTCCGAATGCTGACAGCAAAGAAGCCAAGACCGGCTTGGGCTCCACGTACTTTCCTAACTTCCTACCACCCCCTGTGATTCCCCATTGCCGTGGGGCCAATATAGTTAGTGCCACCAAATGCCCTCAGGGGACGTCCCCATTTTAAGATTGATGGGGCCCAGCAAGGCAAACAAGGGGCCTACTCCCAGACACAGATAATCCAGGCCTCTGGACGGCGACGATCACCGTCCACCCCCAAGGAACAACGTGGACACGTGCGGATACATCCATTCCCCAGGACCACTCCGGGTGAGACGCTGTAGAACCATTTCGAGAGCAGACAGGCAAGCCCCACCCTCGCAGGCCTCGGGAGAGAGGGGACACTGACCAAGCACGAGGCCAGAAGGACATCGACAGCAGCGGGACACACACTGGAGATTCTGGAGGCGGTCTGGGCTAACTGGCCCCCACCAGCACCCCCTGCAGGCCTTCGGGGGTCGCTAACAGCCTAGCCTGTGCAGGGGTGCTGTCCTTCCCGTGGGCTTTGGCTACCCCCCTGGCAGGGGTGTGTGCAGCTGCTGCGACAGCAGAGATAAGGCACTGTCAGAGACGGAACGCGGTACCAGTGAGGGCCTGCTCACGGGAGACCGGGCAGAGAGAACGCAGAAGGCTTTCCTCTGCAGGAGAGCTGCAGGGAAGGGGGGTCTGCGTGTGAGAGCCACCGACCCACGGAAAACCAGCCAGCGTGGCCCACACAGAGGCACTCTGGGGTCCCGAGAGGCTCTCTGATTGTCCACCAAGGGGAAACCATAAGTCTCACCCGGGTGGAGCCCGGGCCCTCCAGACACTCTTTCGTTTGGACCTGAAAACACCCTGAAGAGCCCCACAGTTCTGCGAACTTGCCTCCGGTCCCGTTTCCCCTCCGGGGCAGCCTCCCTCCGCGCTGTCTCACCGAGGGCCAGAAGGAGCCTCTTCCCCGGGGAGACGCGCGCAGCTAGCAAATTAACTGGCAGCAGCGGGCGAATCACACAGGGACTTCCTTCTTGTTGCCGGGTAACTGCGTGCACTTGGCAGGGGGACGTTAAACACAGAGGGGAATGTTGGGAGGCATTTGCAAAATAAAATAAAAAGCAAAACATACAACACCCCAGACTCATCCCAGCAAGCAGACCGAGCCAAGGCGGCTGGGGGTGGGGGGGTGGGGGGTGGGGGCGGGATGGGGTGGGTGTTGCGGGGACAAGGGAATCATTGCAGGAAAGGAAAATAAAGTTAGGACAGAACCAGCCCAACGGAGCTTAACACTCCGGGCCCTCCCGCCTCCCATAAACTCTGCTACGTGCAGCATCTGAATTTGGCCAAAGACACACCTCCAGGAGCCTAGAGAAAGGCGAGAGGGGGCTCAGAGATTAGGAGGAACCTGGGGGGTTGCAAGGTGACCTAGAAACCCGCAGCCCTGAGGGTTTGCCAAGCCTGCCTCGGGGTGACTGTCCCTGTTGCTTACGCTTGTCCAGCGTGCGTCATGTCCAGGTGAGGTCACTGCCACCTCCAGGGCAGGACCCCCTCCTCCACTCCTTTTCCACTTGAGTGTTTTCGTGCCCGTTGCCATGGCTGCTGGGGCTGATTAGACAAATCTCCGACTCACCGCCTTGCCCTTCAGAACCTGTCTCTGGCCTCTCTGAAAAGCCCCCGAGGTGAAATGCAGGCAGCTTTCCGGTTGGGAACAGCCCACGGAAGCAAAACTGGGGACCAGGAAAGGGAGCAGAAAAGCAAAAGAGCCCCTGTGGCTGGGTGGGTTTCAGCCCCCAAAGACACCACGTCCTAATCTGGGCAACCTGTGCATGTGACCCTCGGTGGCAGAAGGGGTCTGATGTGCGCAAGATGATCCCGAAGACCCAGGTGGGCCCCAAGCGTCAGCAAGAGGGTCCCTGCAAGAGGGAGGTGGGGGGTGGGGTCTGGGATAGGGAGAAGATGTGACACAGGAGAGGGAGAGAAATGTGAAAATACAAGCAGGAGTCCAGAGTCATTTGGGGAAGAGTGGGAAACATAGAGCCTCCAGAAGCTGGAAAAGGCAAGGAAATGGATTCTGCCCTAGCACTTCCAGAAGGAATCAGCCCTTCGGGTACTCTTGCCTTTGGCCCAGTGGAATGAGCCTCCAGAATGTATGAGAATAAATGTGTGTTGTTTTAAGCCACGAAGTTTGCGGTAATTTCATGGCGGCCGTAGGGAACCAATCTTGTCTGTGCAGCAAACCACGCCTCTGTCTCCCGCTAGATCAACAGAAGAGGGGATCGCGGTGGGGATGCAGGTGGCAATGGAATGCGGCAGGTCAGAAGGGACGGGGTCCCACATTCGGCTTAGAAATGTCTAACAGGGCGCCTGGGTGGCTCAGTGGGTTAAAGCCTCTGCCTTCAGCTCAGGTCATGGTCTCAGGGTCCTGGGATCGAGTCCCGCATCGGGCTCTCTGCTCAGCGGGGAGCCTGCTTCCCACCTCCCCGCCTCAACCTGCCTCTCTGCCTACTTGTGATCTCTGTCTGTCGAATAAATAAATAAAATCTTTAAAAAAAAAGAAAGAAAGAAAGAAAGAAATGTTTAACAGACACCCTGCTGGCTTAGCAGGAAGAGGTCAGGTCCCCGAGAGCAGCTGAGGCAAGAGGCAGCCCAGGAAGCAGGGTCTCAAATTATACCATTTGTGACTGTCACTTGGGCTCATAGCTTAATCTCTGCAAGTCTTGGTTCCGTCATCCAAAAAACAGAGATGATGTTATTATCTGCCTTGCAGAGCTGTTAGGATTAAATGATATACGGCATGAAAACACACGGCAGATGCCAAATACACAGATAGTAATGGTAACTCTTAGGAAGGATTAGGCTCGGACATATGGGCAGAAGCTGTTAGTTGATTACCCTACCATGTATTCTCCCTTTTCTACTTAGTAACAAAACTCTAAGTTTTGGCTGGCACATTGTGGCCCAAAGCAAAAAGATTACGTTTCTCAGCTTTTCTTGTAGCTAGCTAGGGCCACGTGACCAAGATCTGGCCAAAGAAATGTAAGCAAAAGTGTTGTGGGACCTCGGGAAAGTGTGTCCAAAAGGCGTTGGAAGGATGCCATTGTTTTCCTGTCTGCCTTTCTCACCTTCTGCTTTCAATGAGGACATGATGGCTGGTGCTCCAGCAGCCATTTTGGACCATGAGGGACACTGGAGGTGGGAATCACGCATTAAGATGATTTAACAAGAAGATGGGAACTGATAACTCCAGAACCACCACATCAGCGTTGGATGGCCTTTCTCTGGATTTCTGTTATGTAGGAGAGAATGCTCTTCTTCGTTGTTAAGTCAGTGCCATTTTAGAGTTTTTTAGCGACCATAATGGATACAATAAATCACAGATCTAGAAAAACAGGATTCAGAGTCAGTCTAGACTAGTGATTCTCAAAGTGCAGCCCTGGACTGACAGCTTGAGCAAGGACCTGGGAACTTGTTAGAAATGCAAATTCTCAGGCCCCACCCCAGACTTACTGAATCCCAAGCCCTGGGAGTGGAGCCCAGCAGCCTGTGTTTTAACAAGTTCTCCAGGTGGTTCTGGTACACTCAAGTGTGAGAAACACTATTCTAGAGCAAAATTTCTCAGCTCTGGAAGTAATGATGTTTGGGGCTGAATAACTCTTCATCAGGGTGTGTGTGCAGGGCGGGGGGCTGCTCTGTGCGGTGTAAGATGATGAGCGGCATCCTTGACCTCTAACCACTAGATCCAGTAGCACTCTCCTATCCGTGTGACCCCGAAAAGTGTCTTAGACATCGTGAGGAAGGTTGGGAAAGGGGTTCAGCAAAGTCACTCCCAGTCGAGAAGTGCTTTCTCTTGGTGGTGGTTCATTCTCAACCGTAGCTACACATAAGCATCCTGTGGAAAGCTTCTCAAAATCCCAATTTTCCCTCCAGCTGGGTTAAATCAGAATCTGCTAGGGCAGGACGAGGTGGCAGTTAAAGCTCTCCAGGGGATTCTGGCGTGTGACCAACGCCGAGAGCCACTGCATGGTGCAGAAGGCCAGCGACCCGGCGGAGAGACGGCCCCAGGCCGGGGAGGGTGACCCACCACTATCCTGACAATGGGAAGCCCACAAGAGGCTCCCAGGCAGACGCTGTAAAAGCCTGACAGCTGTCAACCTGGGAATGGGCATCCTCGTCGCCAGATGGGGTGACTAGATGCGGAGGAATTCCTGGTGGCTGTGTCACCTCGTTTCCCATCAGAACTGGGCGGACACCTCTCAGTGTCTCCCATGAATAACCACACAAAGCCTCAGTTCCCTCCCCTAATAAACAGCACACAATGGACCAGCTCCCATGAGCTAGAAACATGAGCTCATTCAACGAAAAGAATCATCTTAATAAAGACAGTGGTATGGCACTAGGGCCTATTTAGAAACGGGGAACATTAATTCTCCTTCCAATTGGTAAACTCCCCAGGCGCTGAAACCCCAGTCCTCCCATGAGGATGCCTTCGGAGCAAGGGGAGAATTCCCCTATACTGAACGCAGCCCTGCAAATCAGCTTGGCCGGGGCTCCACACTGGGTTGGAGCAGAAAGGAAGGAAGGAATTCAGTGAGAAACCAGCAATGAAGAGAGGGAGAGATGGACAGGTTGGTGCTCTGGAAAAGAAAGAGGAGGTCGTGTGTGAGTTGTCTCTCCTGCTGGGAACTGTCTTTTACTCCATTATTTTCCTCCCTGCTTGGCCTGCCTGAAATGCTGAGGCAAGCTCTTCCTCGTCCTCCTTGGCCCAAACCATTAAGTCCAGGATGGCACTGGGGGAGGCGGGGCAGGGGATGGAGAAAAGGAGGAGGAAGAGGAGGGGGAGGAGGAGGAGGGGAAAGAGGGAGGCTCACGGGGTTCTGGCATTCTGAGGTATCTCTTCCCGGCAGCACCCAGAGGAGCTGGCTTTTCTACCTCCCACCTGCATCAGCCCCGCCTGGGTAGCCCAGATGCAAAGAGGAGTCTGTAACCCTCAGAGGTAAAGACCCCTGACCCCACAGCGAGTCTCTAAGAGGCTAAGGCTCAGCACAACAGAGCCCACCAGTACGTTCCCATCCTTTCTCAGAGGTCCTGCCTTCTGCTCCTTCAGCAGCCGATCCGGAACAAGGTAGAAGAACTCCATTTGCTTTGTACCACGGGTGCGGAAGAAGCAAGGAAGGAACTCGGGTCCTTTTTCTGTTCCGGGGGCCTTTTGACAGATTCCTGGGCTACCACAGTCCCAAGTGTGCAGGACTGGCTGCTGACACTGGCCATTTCCAGGTCCCCCCACCCCTCTCCCTGTACTACCGCCCTGCTCCAGCCTCAAAATCTTTCTCCCGCTTGACAAAACCCCTGGTTCCCTCCAGCCTGTAAATCTCGTGTGCAAATGTCCTGACTCTTGCAAATGTGTTAAAAAATAAACTTTAAAAAGCTTCCAGATGTTCTGTTTGTATGGTGGTGTTTCTCTGCTGCTGTCTCCAGAGGCCAGCGCCTGCGGTCCAGCATCCTGACGGCCCAGAGGAACTACGAGCCGGCCAAGGGGCACGGCCTGGGGCTAGCGGAGGGGGATGCTCCTTCCAGTGGGATGACCCTCCACCAATGGTTCCGTCAACCCTCCCCCTGCAAAGATGCGAGCGACCCTGTGCTTCCCCCTTCATTTTCCCATGGTCCGTCATGGTCCATGCCTTCCATTCTCCTAGGTGAGACATACATCCCCGGGGTTCTTTCTACGGAGCATAGAGACCTCCAAAAGACCCCAAAAGAGCAAGCCTGAGATCCCCGAATGATAGGCCTTCAGGCTCCGCGTCCTCAGGGCGCCCACCTCATCGCTCCCTTGACATCCTTCTACCAACCACCTTTGACACAGAGCCGAGCACGAAATGACACGGTGAGTCCCTTACATGTAAGGAGTGAAATGGTGTTTGCAGCTGGTCAAGGCCCCTTGGGGCTGGTGGCCTCTGATCTGTAGGAAGGAAATTGCCAACAGGCAGCCCTGGGCACACATGGCCCCACACGCACCCTTCCCAGCACACACACACCTGAGGGCAGAGGATTCTTTGCACAAGGTGACGCCTGCTCCCTTTGATGCTCGCCGGATGTGTTCCCATTGGGTGAGAACCAGACCTCAATAAAACTGGGCATTATCAAGAGGCTGGTGGTTTGTGATTGCCCCAGCCTGTTATCTCTGTGGCCCCGGGTGGGGCCGCTTTGCGGTTCTCCACTGAAAAGCATTAACTTCTAGGTGGATCAAAGACCCTTCCGAACCAGCCAACCTGGGTCTCTTGTTTACCCCCATGAGATTGTGCCTAAAGATGGACTTTCAAGATAATAGGGACCCCAGTCCCACACTCCCCTCTGTCCTCTCCTCGTCACGCAGCCTGTCCCTCCAGGGCCACCCGATGGCCAACCACAAGGCCCTTCTCCTCTCCCTCTTCAGATGGCCCATTTAATGACAGCTAATCGGGCACTGGGCCCCAGAGCGGTCGGCTCTGCTCTAACAATGAGGACCACAGGCACAGAGAGACACCTACTTGGAAGCCTTGCAAGAGCTCCTCTGTCCTCTGCGAATCACGCCAGGGATGGGGTTCCAGAGGACAACAGGTGCTACCCTCTTTCCTCAGGAGGGATAAACGGACAGGTGCCCTCACCGGGTCCTCTGTGGGGCTCTCCTGTCTACCCAGACATGTGAGGGCCCGTGGCCAGCCTCCAGTGAGGACACGGTGGGACTTCTGACTTGTCTGGATCGGGAACACCAAGGACAGTCAACCACATGGGAGAGAAAGAGCTCGTGCATCCCAGGACTGCCGTGCCGGTAGGCTTTGGGGGCCCTGATTGTTCCCCCTTGGCACCTCGCAGGTGTGTCCCAGGGCAGCTGGAGGCTCACTGTGGCAGCCACACTCCCCTTCTGTGTTGGGAGCACCCAGCTTAGTGTCTGGCCCCGAAGAGACACATCAACAGACGAACGAACAATTGACGGAACCAGCGAAACACGAGCAACACAGGCTTGTCATCTCCCAGGTGTGGGAGGGATGTGGGCGCCCGACACTCATCCCTACAGGCAGGAAAACGGTCCGGAGGCAAGTGGCACTGGAGACATCTCCGCTTACAGGAACAGAGTCAAATCGAGGACAGAGTCCCAGATCTCGGGCAAGTTCCCCCAATACCCTCTGACCCACATGGTAAGCAGGAAGGAGAACAGTGCCTAGTCCGTTGTAGGACCATCGTGAGGACTGAGTGAAACACGAAAGGCTCCATAAGGACATCTGTTTCCATCATCGCACCTACCCCATCTGTACAAAAAAATACAGGAGCGCGCTTCCCGGGAAGGAGGGACGATGAGTCAGCACTTGGCTATTTTCCTGGTCCAGACCAGACCTCACAGGTGTACAGGGACTCCAGGCCCATCTGACGTTACATTTCTCTTTTCCTTTTGTTATCAATAATGTTGTCTGTAGCATTGAGATTGCATGTGTGGGGCTGCATGCTCAGTACAGGGAGCAGGTGACACGGCCCCGCCTCAGGAGCCCCCACCGTGAGCCAGGCAGACGGGGCGACATGAATCGGGCTCCAGCTCTGCTGCTGTTCCACCTGGAAGCGCATGGATGTCCTTTGGCTCTAGCTCCTGGGTCCCACCCTTGCTCCTCTCTTCCTTCTAGCCTGTGTCCACTCCTCCTCGAGCCTCTGGGCCACCTGCTCTGTCCCCCTCTCACTAGAGACACTAGTGCCCGGACAGCCAGCTCAGGCCACCCAGATGGGAAACGGGGCCTCTGGGGTCTGGCCCCAGCACCACCGCCTGGACAGCAATGGGCGTGGGTGCCAAATGGATGGGGGACACGGGGCCTCAGCACCCGCCCGTCAGGACTCGGCCAGGCTGCTACCCAAGGCTGCAGCTGGGCTTTCGGAGGCCGGGGGAGGTCAGGCAGCAAGTTCACAGGACGGGCCACCCACAAGGCACATCAGGGCTGCTGGACTGTCCCCGGGGCCAGTGCGGCTCCGGCCCCTGGCCCTGACTCGGAACACTCCACCATATGGCTTCCCTTGGGGAGGATGAAAAGAGGAAAAGAATAAACCAGGGGCAAGAGAGAGCCACACCTCCCTCTGGACACCGGGGACCCTTCCCGGGCTTAGGGGAGGGGAGGCTGGAACAGCCCCCAGCAGCAGGTCTGAGAAAAGCAGGCAGGCATCCCTCCAGGAAATGGGCAACCATGACAGCAGCGTGCCCACGAGGACCAGGGTCTCCCTGTGTTCTGCATGCAGAGCCCTGGAGAGAGGCTCCCTGGGTTGGATCTGAACTTCAAACGGCCTGAACCTTGGGTTACTTCACGCTTTTCTAATTACAGATCCAACCTGGATTTTCATGTTTGCAGAGACAGCTTTGCCCAAAAGTGTAGGCAGCGGAACAAAACAGGAAGAGAACTCTCTTTCTTGTTCTCTCTCCCCCTTCCCTCTCAAAGTACAGGGTGGGGGCTTGGGGAAGGCAGGAGAGGGGCAAACAAAATCTTGGCAGCCTGGGCCTGTAGGTCCCCTGGAGCCTGCTTGTGTTCTGTTAGAAGCTTTTCTCTTTATTTTGGTCCTGCAGACACCAGTTGGCTGGTCACTGGTCCGGGCAGGGGTGGGGGTGGAGAGGAGCTGGGTGAGGCTCGGGAAAAAGAGAAGAAAGAGGTGAAGAACGGATTCTCTAGCGCAGCTGGAGAGAAAAGAGCCCGAGTGCCTCATCAGGGCGTGCTGGTACTTGCTGGAAACCAGAGCCCCAGCTGGCAGAAGGAGGGTGGACAGTGGAACCAGAATTCAAAGGGGCAGCCGGAGGAAGGGGGTGGGGGGCGATGGGAGAAGAGGGGGAGGTTTCAGTGAATCATATAAATGAGAGACAGAAAGGATGTCAGGCCACCTTCACTTCCTTCCTCTCCTAATGTGAATTATCTCATTAGCCCCGAGGTTCCCAGAGGCCGACTCTAAATGATTCCTGTAATGGGGAGTTCAGTCCCCAGACTCTCTATGGGGTCGGACTCCTAGGAGAGCTAAGAAGGGCTCTTAAAGGGACAGTAGCAAACCACGCCAGTCAATCCATGCGACATGGAGTGCCTTCTCCAGATGCTTCATGCAACGTTAGTCAGACCCTTGCGTCCTGTGTTTCCACTGACGGGAATTTACTGTGAGAAGACAGTTATGGACATCGAGATGGGCTCGTCAAGGACACCCCCTTCCCCACCAAAAATGAGAGTCACCGTTCGAACCCCCGGCACCTGTAAATGTCACTTTACGTGGCAAAAGGGACTTGGCAGGCAGGATAAAGTTAAGAGTCTTGAAGTGGGGAGAGGATGCTGGATTATCCAGATGGGCCCTGAATGCCACCACAAGGGTCCTTATCAGAGGGAGGCAGACGGAGGGCTGAGTACAGAGGGAACGGATGTGGACACAAACACTGAGGCAGAGGCTGGTGTGATGTGGCCACAAGCCAAGGAATGTGGCAGCCTCCAGAAGCTGCAGGAGGCCAGGAACAACTTGTCCCTGGAGGCTCTGTAAGGAACGGGCCCTGCCCACGACTTCATTTTAGTCCCATAAGACTCATTTCAGTCTTCTGGCTGCCAGGACTGTAAGACAGCACATTTGTGGGTTGTTGTTTTTTAAGAGATAGAGAGAAGGACAGCATCCACGCATGTGTGCCTGCACAGCAAGGGAAGGGGAAGAGGGAGAAGGAGAGAGAGAAGCTTAAGCAGGGTCCACACCCAGCACGTGAGCCCAATGAGGAACGTGAATGACCCTGAGATCTTGATCTGAGCCAAAAATCAGGAGTTGGATGCTAAACCGATGGAGCCACCAGGTGTCTTACATTCGGGTTGTTTTAAATCACCCAGTTGCTAGTGACGTGTTACAGCAGCCCTCCGAAACCAGGATGGATATATATCAAGTTCTTGCTACCAGGCTGGTCTTCAGAGCCTCTCACAGCAAAATAAGAAACGTGAGGAACATCAAAGAACTGTTCAAAAGTAACTATGCCATGGGTCCAACAAGGAAATACTATATAACCATAAAAACATTGAAATATCATTTTCTTAAAAATAAAGGATGGATATATAACTGAGTACAGATCCTGAGTATTTTCCTTTTATAAAATTTTCCAACAGTAAGCACCTTATAATTTTTTTAAAAGATTTTATGTATTTATTTGACACAGAGAGAGAGAAAGAGATCACAAGTAGGCAGAGAGGCAGGCAGAGATAGAGGGGGAAGCAGACTCCCTTCTGAGCAGAGAGCCCGATGCGGGGCTCGATCCCAGGACCCTGAGATCATGACCTGAGCCGGAGGCAGAGGCTTAACCCACTGAGCCACCCAGGCGCCCCAGTAAGCACTTTATAACTACGTCTGTCAACTTATAAGCCACAATTTGGCAGAGAGAGAGGCTGAGAATCCAGGCTCGGTACCATTCTGGATTGTGAAGACTGTCCCCTGGCGAAGGTCTCTGCTCACACACGCACCTCAGCCTGACATCAAGGCCCTCGGACCACGGGCCGGCGGGCTTGCAGACTCTCGTCCCTAACATGCAAACCAGTCCTGTCTCCTTACAAGCAGTCTGGTCCCGGGGACCCCTCACCTCAAGCCTGTTCTCCTAACCTACCACAGAGCACATTCTTGTCGGCCTCATACTCTTACACCAAGGCAGCCCTAACAAATGACTACAATCTGGTGGCAAAAGCAACAGAGACTTCTGTCCTCCTAGTTCAGGAGGACAGAAGTCCAAAATCAGGGTGTTGGCAGGGCTGGTTCCTTCCAGAGGCCGGGAGGGGGAACCCATTCCAGGGGTGTGTCCCAGCGGCTGCCGGCTGCCAGCCGTCCCTGGCCTGTGGATGCTCCCCTCCGATTCTGTTCCCATCTGGATATCCCCATCCTCTCTGTGTCTCTCCGTTCCCTGTCTCTCCTCTCCAACTTGTCAGTGGATCCTTCGTGAATCATACTTGCAGAGACCGTATTTGCAATCACGCGGTCACATCTGAGGTTCTGGGTCGCCGTGACTTCTGGGGGACGCTCTTCGAGGCACTGCATAGGTGGCCTTCGCGACACTCTCTCCTCCAGCTTCCTTTACTTCAAGTCTCAGCAACTCCACAAGGCCTGCTGGGATTCTTCCTGGTCCCAGATGTCAATCGCTTCTGGAAGGACTGGGAGGCAGACGGAGTCTCCTGCCATGACGAGGGCGTGCGGCCGTCGGGAGAGATGGAATTCTCCACCGTGCAAGGTTCCTGCAGAGAACGCCTCTCCGGAAAGACTCAGAGAAGATCCTGGTCTGGCCGGGAGATGGAATGAGACAGTCAGGCAGAGTCTGGCTTTAGGAGAGCAAGGACTGTGCCGGATCCACTTGGCATGGTGCTGGGAAAGGAAAAGACACTCACCAGGTGTTCACTGCCCCACCAGAGAGGCCCCTGCAAACCCCAGCGTTCCTTCTTTCACTGAATGTGTGGAACATTTTGGAACAAAACAAAGAATTTGACGATGTGTATATTCAACGACTATTTGCAGAGCGCCTTCTCCGTAAACCGCACTACGAGATACAATCTGACGTTCCTACACGCCTCCCTCTTCTTTTGTGGCAAGACGGTGACAGACCACACGGCCAGAGATCGCTAAATCAGCACCTCCACGATTAGGCAGACTGAGACCCAGCACCCCCAGAGTTTCTATATGGGCAGGTGGTGGGTTCCTCAGGAAAGCCTACGAAATAAGGCCCTTGCGCCTTGTCTGCCCACTGCAGAAGGGAGAGAAGGCAGAGGAGCTTTCTCTACAGCAGCCAAGGGCAGTGTCTCTGTTCCTGCTGCAGCCCAGACAAAGGACACCTGCCACATGGTGATTTATCAGCCGTGAGAGGTCCAAGGATCTCTTAGGCCACAGGTGGGTACCTGGAAAGCCACCCTCCCAGGGAGCACGGACCTCAGACCCTGCACGGTGCCTCATCCCCGATCTGGGTGGCCCTTGGCCACTCCCGAAGCCTCGCCACACTGCTCAGTGATCTCAGCTGGCCTCACACAGACCCTGTCAGGGAAGCAGGACAAGTGATGTTATTCTTCCCACTTTACAGATGGGGAAACCGCCTGAGTGCTGGATGACTTGCTCAGGGCCACCCAGGGAGCGTGCGTCCCGGCCAGGAGCCCAGTGCGCTCCTTCCGTAGCCCGGGCAGGCAGGTGGCATCCCCACCACCCCCCTGTGCGGCTCCTGAGCGCTTTAGGGCTTTACACGGGAGACAACAAATACCGGGGGGCAGCTCTTCCCTTTGGGTGCTGGGCTGCTTTTTTGGGACCTTGGGAAGCCTGTCTCCCTAAAACTCCCACTTCTTCCTGGTCCATCCCCCGTCCTCCTTCTGTTCGACGGCTGCATGTGGAAGGGCAGGGACCGGCAGGGGCAGGCATGACTGGTTTCTGGGCTGGGCCTCTCCCAAGAGTGGTGTAGGCTGCCTTTTGGGATCCAGAAGGAGAAGCTCTTGTGTACGTGTGTACTTCTCCTGGCCTGGAGAAAGGGAGGAAAAGCAGAGCTGCCCTGAGGCTAGCTCTCCTCTTGAGGTTTGCCAGCCTGCCCCACAGAGGTTCTCTAAGCCGTCCCCTGCTGTACCACGCTGTCTCAAGCCACCCCAGGAAGTGGCTGGGTGACTTCAGAGCAGGAAAGAGCTAGAAGAAGGCTACCTACTTCTGGGGCCACAGGTCAACAGGGCAGGAGTTAATTACCTTTGGGTCGGGCCTCTGGAGGAGGAGGTGGGGTTCCTTGGCTGGGGCCCCTGGCCTGACAGAGCCCACATCACCCAGAGGCATTCACGGCAGAGCTGATGGAGGCCCAGGAGCCAGGACTCGGCAGGCGGCACCTGCACAGGAGCCCGGGCCAGTCCGGTCCACAGCCCGCGCCGCCTGGAATGCCTGGGATCGGGCTGGCTCCTGGGACCTAGCCTTCCGGTCAAGGCTTCCCCTTACCAAACCACTTCTCGGTCCCCTTCCTCATCCTGGGTGGAATGTGTGTCATCCTCAAAGCGCCTGGGGACACGTGGTACAACCCAGAGCTGCGTGGGCTCCCCTGCCTTCTGGGTTCAGGCCGGAGAGGCGCCCTCGGAAGGTGAGTGAAAGGTTCTGCAGGCTCTGGGAAGCCCGGCTGCCTCCAGCAATCTCGGCCGGCGTCCGGTTCCCATGACACTCTTCCTGGCAGCATTAATAACTAACCCCGTCCCAGACAGGTGCTGGCGGCCCGGCCTCAGGAGTTCTCGAGCAGGGCTGTCAGTGAGTCACTTCCCTTTCACAGTTTGCCTGCGGACTGAGTCACTGAGGCCGAGCCTTCAGTGCACGTTCTCACACCTGGGCCAAGGCACATTCGTGCCCATGCCTTCGACCCCCTCGTCTCTGGTCAGCTGCGTCCTGCGAAGTCGACCCTCACAGCTGGGGCCACACAGTGTCCCCGTGAGCCAGCCTCTACCCTGCCCCCAACCCACCCACTCCCTCAGCAGGGACGGTGACCCCGGGGCCCAGGGAGTCTGGAGAGATGTCTGAGACGGGTGCCGGACAGGTGGTCCCCTGGGCCCGATGCTGGGTCGGGTCTCTGTCGCCTCAGACCTTTACCCTAAAGAGTGCTCTCATACCTCCCACCCCTCCACTGCCAAACGAAGAAAGACTGGATGTGGAAAGTTCCCAACGAGGAGCCAAAGGACGAAACTGTGAAGCCATGTTAGCTCCACCACTCTGGGGAAGAACAGAGGCTCTGGGGTGGTAAACTGAGTCCCATGACTGTGACCGTGCTCTCTGTGCGCTGCGTCAGGTGGGAGAAAGGTCTGGCCTGGCAGGACCAGGAGCAGGTTCCATGGGCTCTGGGGACACATATTAAATAAACCTTGCCTGGAAGAACAAACCGTCAGGGAACCCTTCATCCCCCCACTCTTGTATGGTATTTTCCTACAAAAAGGTTTTTTATTGAAGACAAAGAGAGAGAGAGAGAAATATGAAAAATTAAAAACAAAACAAAACAACAAAAAACAACAAACCCCAAAACCTCACTGAAATGGTTTGGGGATTTACTCCTGTTTATCCTGAGAAAGTCCCTCCCGCCACCTGGTTTCCAAAACAGATGTTAAACACAGATGAGCTCAGGTTGGACCTCGCTAGGCATCTCACTGCCAGGGGCTCCTGGCAGGTGCGAGACTGACAGGTTGAGAAGAGATGACACTGTTTCTAGCATCGGAAGATGGAAAGCGAGGAGGGGGGCGGGAGGACAGAAGAGGCAGCCTGCAGGCTTGGTGGGAAACCTGACACCTCGCCAGCCCCCCCCCCCGCCCCCACCTGGCCTTTTGGGTGACCTCCCCTTGTCTGGAGGAGGTGATGGGGTGACAGGGCGCTCCCTGGGGGCGGGTGGCCACGTGTCCCCCCCTCTCAGGAGTCAGAGTGCAGCCCATCCGCAGGGCTCTGAGACCACGGCTACAGCCCTGTGTGCCCCAGGGAGCCCCCCGGACTTTCCAAACTGACTTTTGAAATCGGTTTTGGCAGCCGTGGCCATGGCGCACCCACCCAGGCCGTGAGGGCCTCTCCCTGCCACACGCATCCTGCACATCGTGTCTGGGGCCCCAGCGCCAAGGGGACAGAGGCCAGAGGGGAGCAAGGCTCCACCCCCGGGGGCTGACTCGGGGAGCCCGAGTGAGTCATCGGGCCTGAGCGGTGACCACGACGTCCCGGGGTGAAGTGGGAGGCCTGGGGACGGAGCCTGCTGCCCAGACGCGAGCCACGGTGACTCACATTTGGACCCTGAGGGGAAGTTCCATCTGCGAGTCCTCTGGATGGCTCTCGTCCCCCGGATGAGGTCATCTGCGCTGCCGCTCAGAACTGGGACATGCTTCTTTCTCCCAGAACCCCGGCGTTTCACTCTCAATTATGGTTAGGGAAGAAATCCTCATCCCAGCCACAGCCGCTCACCCTGCCCATCGCACACACACACATACACGCACACACGCACACACACTTACACGCATACACACACATGCATACACACACACACACACACACCAGACGGACAGTAGGGGAGAGGGTGTCCTCCCTGCGTGTCAGGCTTTTTCATCGTTCTTTATGCCAAGGGGCCAAAAGGCAGTGATGGGGACAGGCCTTTGAGAGGAGGGACACTAAATCCGCGCCCATCGGTACCACCATGCTGTCGCTGCTTCTGACGATGGCCCTGTGAGCCCAGCCACCAGGCCGTCATCTTGCTCCACTCCCCGGGGGCCATTGGCCTGGAAGCAGAGGAGGGCACAGCCACGGGTGGAAAGAGTCCCCAGCAGAGTAGCGCTCAGGAGCTCGGCAGAGCTGTTCAGAAATACACTCGAGCCTGGGAGAAACATGCAGGCGAAGACCTCACCCTGCTCACTGTCCTGTCCTTTGCAAGCGTGTGTGACAGGGCACGTGCACTCGGCTAAGGCTCTGCTGGGGAACAGGAGGCGTGTGGCCTAACGGACTGGAGTTTTCGGTGCATGTCAGCTCACAGGACGTTAGCTAACAAGCACCACGACCAGGTCCTCATGGAAACATTCTGAGAAAGAAACGTCTGCTGGGCGTGAGCTCTGGGGCACGCTGAGCCAGCCCCACCTGGACGGTCATGGCGACCGCAGGATGGGAAGGACAAACGGCAAAGGAGGACATTCCCGCAACCGTGGAGCTCCCTATGGTCAGAGGAGGAGGACGATGAGGCCGAGGCAAGGAGGCTGCGGAGGGAGCGCGTGGCCCCCACCACAGGGCTGTGGGGACACCATGAGGGATGGCCTTGAGCTGCATCCCTGAGGGCAGCCGTCCCCCCCGAACTACCCTCCCCACAACTGGAACAGAAAAGCTAGAGCCTCTGGTCTCCCTCCTCCCGTAATTTCCCACGATTCCCTTCTGTTTCCCCTTTCCCTTCTCTTCCTTGCTGCTGAACCCAGCGCGGGCTGACTGAGGCCTGGAGGCCCCCCAGGCAGGGAGGAGCAGAGACATCCGCCACCACCCCATGCAAGAGGCCATCCTAAATCAGGCAACCACAGCTGTTGAGACTCATGCCCTGAGGAACAACCTGGAAGCTTCTCGGCTCATCCCCACTAGAAATGCCATCCGTTGTCACATACTTGGGATCAGGCGCGACAGGTCCTGGCACCTCAACGCCCCTTCCCCGCAGGCCATCGGCCCTCTGCTGCTCTGATCCTCTCTGTCTCCATACCAGCCCCCAGGAAGTGCGACCGCAGCACACTTGTCTCACTGCTCTCAGAATCCTGCTGTGGCTCCCAGTTCCCTCACTGGGAAAGCCTGACGCCCCCTTTCCC
Organism: Enhydra lutris kenyoni; assembly: GCF_002288905.1. Lineage (NCBI taxonomy): Eukaryota > Metazoa > Chordata > Mammalia > Carnivora > Mustelidae > Enhydra > Enhydra lutris. The sequence continues at coordinate 1,726,259 of NW_019154141.1, read as the reverse complement.
CCCACCCCTGCCACCGCCCTGCCACCCAGGCTCTACCTGGCCTGGGCCTCGTTCCAATCCCACCGTGCTCCTGTCCTTGGCCTGAATGTCACTGTTCCCTCTGCAGAACCCTCATCCCCAGCGTGTTCACGGGCTGGGTCCTTGGAGCATGTGCGCAGGGGTCACCTCCTCAGCGAGGTGTCTGCTCCATTCAACACTGCACCCAGCCCTCCCCTCCCTGCCCCGCACACGTGGCCTGCCTTTGTGCCCCCATGTCTGCTGTCTTGCACAACACTGTCACCTTATGTACAAGCTAATTAACCTATATACTATTTTGCTCTTTGCCATCCACCCTCTCCTGCACTAGAAGGCCAGTCCCGTGACAGCAAGATGGTGTTCTCCGCCTAGAACGGTCCTAGCACGCAGTGAGCCTCTAATAACGCTCTGTTAGGCCATTCCCACGGGTGCAAGGGGCTGTGTTATCTGAACGAATGAACTGTTCTTCAGGCTGAGGTCCCCTCGGGGAGGGAAGGGAGAAGGCGGACTAAGGCAGAGGGTGCTGTGTTCCCTAAGGCAGTGCCCACACTGGCCTGGAAAGTCCCCTGGAATCGCTCATTCCCGTCCCTGCCCCAACTCACACACAGCCTGCCAGTCACCCGGGCACACGCAGCCACCAAGGAACCCTTTCGCCAACGGACTCCTCCCCAGGCCCAGCCTCCCACTGGACACCCACACCAGGGAGCCAGGGGGGAGAGCACGAAGCACGGAGGCAACGTGTGGAAATATTCCAGATTTGGGGGGTGGGGAGGATACACAGCAGGTCAGTTTGGCTGTGAGGATCCAAATTTGGGTGGGAAGTGGAGCCATTAAGATTAAATGTCCTGTGAGATCTGGTTGCTGGGATAAACCAGGAGAGAACCAGGACAAGGCTGCTTTTTGGTTTTCTTTTGCCTTTTTTTTTTTTAATCAGAAAGTGGCAGGATGAATACTGGATTTAAGAAAGAAGTTTCAAGAAGACAAAGACAGGATCATTTTAGGAAAGAAAGACTAGAAATTCCAAAGGTCGGAGCCTCTCGTGAGCATGCCAGCTTGTGCGACCAAAGTCAAGATCAACAGCGTGGCTGGGAGAAGGGATGGGAAGGATCAAACCAAAAGTCACCGGGGAGCAACTGCCAGGATTTAGTGTTCTAGGGGATGGAGGCGTTAACACCACTGGACATCATCCTTCTGCCTGATCCATGCGGAATAAGATATGTAAGGAGGGGAAGAGACAGGGCATCTGCCGTGGTCTAGACTTTTATTGGTAACCACTGTATTGTCCCACGTAACTCACGACCTCCCCTGAGGACAAGGTATCAGCACCAGCATCTTCTAGGTGAGGAAACAGAGGCTTAACAATTCACCCAAGATCCTATGCGGAGCTAACGAGGGGAAAAAAAAACACCCGCTGACATTCACTGAGTGCTTTGTCCGTTCCAGGCACTGTGCCAGGCGTTTCACTCTGTATCCTCTCATCTCGTGCCACGACATGGCAGGGAAGGATCGTTCATCGTCCCCATTTTACAGATGGGAAAACTGAGGGCTAGGGAAGTGAAGGTCAGCAGCCGAGAGAAGGTAGGCAGCGATAGAAGGCAACCCCGGGTGAGCAAGCGTTCCTCTGCTTCCTCATCTGTAGGCTGGGTATGACACGTTCCCCTGCTGGCATTTCGAGAGGTGAGAACGAGTTCACCCAGGCAGACGCCGTGAGAACCCAGCCCGCCTGGAATTCACTGCAAGGACTGTTAGTATTTATTAACCTGTGTCTCTGGACCTTCTCCGACAGCTAACTGCAAGGCTCCTGCCTGCCAGTCAGCCCTCTGGGCTAGCAGGCGGGTACGGGTGCGGGAGGGGTGTCTGGGAAAAAGGAGGTTGGCTGCAGAAGGAATAAAATTCCCGAGTGAGACAAGCAGCAGGGGTGCGGCTCTGCTCTGATTACCGGCCGCCACTCACCTTCTTTCTTGTCCTTCTTTTCTTGGCTTGGAGCACCTCCCCAGGTCAGCCTCAAAGCTCTGATTTCACCTAGAAAAAGAAGGGAGAGTTATGCCAGGAAACAGCAGAGTAAAACTCATCTGCAAACTTAAAATATAGAGGGAGTGGTCTCTGAATGCCCGACAACCTTGCAGGGACATAGGCGTTTAATAATTGTTTAGTCTTTAATATAGAATAAAACTACTTTCCTTCTGAACAAAGGCAAAAACCCGTGTCCTCTGTCAGTCACAGATGTGGCAGACTGGAAGGACACTTTCAAAGAAATACAGATGTTCATTCTAGTAAGTAGACCTTCAAGAAAATGGAATGAATGTTACATTGGATAGCAATTTTTTTTCAAGTTAAAACTTAAATTTACAGTGGGCTTGTACACCCCCCCAAAAAAATAATAATCTATTGCCACAGTCCTGAGTTGTTCTGTTTTGGAGGGCCCCTTTCCTCAAAGACTCTTATGACACTGTATCTGAATTGTTTTATGTTCTGACCACATGGCACGTCTGAGTTCATGACATGGATTGCCCATGAGGAACCTCTAGCTCGGTGCCCAGTCCCTATCGTTATGAGCTATACCTTCCCTGCCTCCTGCGTGAGTTTCTGGAGTGCAAGGCTATGGCGTGTCATCCCTGTAATTCCTGAGCAAAGGCACGAGGTTACGGGCAGAGTTGCCACTGCTGCTAAAATAGATATTTAATCTTTAAATCCGACCTCTGTCCAACCTGATTCAGACACCAGGAAGGGTAGTATTTCAAAAGGTGTTTAAGATAATAGCCCCATTCTAAGCTTCCCCATCATTAGACTCAAAGAAATCACTCTAGACCCCTAGGCTGGCAAACGAAAACAGAGAGAAGAAAAAAGGGGAAAAATAATACCATCAGATTTGAAACAGAAAACTTGTCACCTTCACTCACAAGGGAGAGGATTGTTTGGGTGGCGTTTTGTTCTTTCCCTGGATGCACACAGACATCATCATGGGGCTTGGATCACTCCCGTGTTTTCTAGAGTTACGGAGGACCAGGTCCAGGCTGGTCCTCTGTGGTCAACCCCACCAGCCAATGCCTACCACCACCACACACCCTCCAATGCCAAGTCGGGCAGCAGAACGGATCCCCACTCCTGTTACTGCCTTATATAGGGCCACCCCCACACCCAGCCCAGGTTCAGTCTCTTGGGTGCGGAACATCCCATAACCTCATTCAAGCTAAAGACTTGAATGGAATGGACTGTAGCCTGACACTTCCAGGGGAAATAGGAAATTGGACACAAGTCGATCTAAGCTCACCCAGCCCCAAGACATTTCAGTCCAACCAAAGCAAGCAGACCTCGGGGAGTGGGGAAGTGGAAAACCCTAGGGTAGGGGGAGATTTGGAGGAGAGGAAGGGTTCTCACCGTCCAGGTTCCCAGACTGGGCTACCTGCTGAAACCACTGTTCCCCATTCCCCTGGGCAGCCTGAAAGACATCTTGAAGCCTAGACCTCATTCCCAGCAGTTCTGATCGGCAGAAACTCAGTATTGGGTTAAAAAGAACTGAAGCTCCCCAGGTAAGTCTAACATGCACTGAAATGTAAGGACCATCTGGAGATTCTTTTAAAATTCAAAATCAATGGCTCTGAGGGGGAAGCCTGAGATCCTGCCTCTCTTACCAGCTCCTGGGTAAGCCCAGCACTGGTGGCCAGCAAAGTGTGCTCTGGGTGGCCCCGGCTTAGCAGGGGTGCCCTCTAACACCTGACTTATGTCCGGTTCCCCTGAAACCTCAGGCAAACGGATCCCATTTCACCCTCCTGACCCTCCCCAACCCCTGTCCAAGAGGCCCTGAGACCTGCCCAGCTGACTTGTAGAATGCCAGACGGTGAGAGACAGTCACTCACATCCCAGGAGAGCTGCGCCTCTGCTTCCATCCCCCACCTAGATCCAAGCCCCAGCCTAACACATACTCTAGGAAGCAGTGCCATCAACAGAATGGTTTCTTTCTGCTCTGTTAACGTGAGCGGGGCTCTTCCCCTCTGCTTTCTATGCCCACAGGCTTATCGAGGGCAGGCAGGCTGTAGGGCCTCCAGGAAGCCTGGGGGCCCGTGGATGCAGCCTCTCCCGGCCCACTGGCTCAGCATCTGCCACGCGGAGCCCTGCACACCCACCTCCCCGCTGCCCTTCCGTGCCTAGCGTGGACCACAGCAGGACCCGGCGCAGACGACACTCCCTCGGAACAGGCCAATGGCAGCAGGCCATGCCTGGCACCAAACCGCTGTGCCACAGGCTACCCACAGCTGGCCCCCCAAAGGTCCCTCCCTTCCCTCTGTGCCCCCACCCTGACTGGTTCCTTCCAGGGGTCTCCGGGGATGCCTTGAGCCAAACAGCACCTAGGGGTTCTTGGCCTCACCACCTCCAGCCAAGATGGAAGGGGCTGGTCCCCCGGGATCCCTCCGACGGAGGATCAAAAGGCCCAGCAGGCAAGGCCACAAGAAGACACTGGCCTGCAGCTCGTCCAGTCCCACCCCAGCCCGCAGCCTCTCCAGAAAGTACATCACCACCACCGTCGGTCCTCAGACAACAGAAGGCCACGCACCGCAGCAGAGGGAGGGCAGGAAATACAGGCGAGATCAAACATGGGCTTCTCCCACTCTGTAAGTGAGCGGCCCCTCTTTGGCCAAAATAAGGGTTGCAGGTCGGAGAATTCTTGGACCTCCTGGATAGGTCCAATGTCAGAGGGCCGTGACTTCCACAGAGCAGGTCAAGTCGCTGGCAGGAGGCCAAACCACTGGGTCCCATTTCGAGGCACGTACCGAAAGGCCAAAGCCCACTGAGCGTAGGAGGCAGTGCCCAGGACCCCCAACCATGAACATGTTCTAATTCCTTATAAAACTAGAAGGAATAAAAGAAGTATAATATGAAAGCTCACATCTCAACAAGTCCGGCCTGCACGGCAGCCGTCCTACACCACTGCGATCAGAAAATGCCGTTTTTAATTTTTTTCTTTTTTTTTTTTAATGTTGGAAAGGGGTTCATGACGACAAAAATGCCTAAGGTCATGAGCATCTGATCCAGCTAGGAGTTCGACTTCCTTCCAACCTCCAAACCCGCCATCCTTCATGCGGACCCTTTGTGGAAGGCCTTTGGCAGTCCTCAAGGCCACTGCTCTTTCCCAAAGGCCCCCAGTCCAGCCCGAAGGCCTTCCCCTAAGTGCCTCCCAGCAATGCTCCCCTGACTCCGTCCCCGGCTCGCCGGGTCCACGCAGGTATGCTGGGCCTGCTTCAGACCAGGCAGACAGCCCAGCAACTCCCACCCCCGCTCAGCCTGGCAGGTAGACCAGCACCTCTAAGTCCAACACACGCTCAGCCCCCTGCAGGATAAACACCGGGCATACATCACACCCAGGCCTGTAAAAGATAATTACACAATCTGATCTGGCAAATTAGGCCCACAGAACCGTCTAATTCGTACACTGAACTCAAGGGTTGTATCGGCAGGAAAAATTAACCTGGCTCTTTATTGGGATTTGCCCCCAGGTCAGGATTAGGGATTGTTTATCTTTTTAAATTTTCTAGCTGAGGAAGCACAGAAAGGCTCTCTCTGCGCCCACCCCTTCTCCTCTCCCCCCCATCCTGGTCCGCCAGCTGCCCAGGGGTCTTTCCTACAAATTCACTCACTCCAGCTCAAATCAAATAAAGCCCCAATGAGAAGAGACAGACAGACAGACAGACAGTTATTTTTTCACAAAAGAAAAGTTGGGACATCCCAAACCCAAACCAAGGACTTTATTAATGGGCACTGACTCAGAACGAGCAAACAGAAGAACTGACATGCCCAGATGGCAATGTACCTCCTAATTATTCTGGCCCAACTGTGAAATGTGGACTTGGAGAACACTCACAAATGCACATTTCCCTAAATAAATACGCTCGCTGTCTCTCTCTCTCTTTCTTCCTCTCTCTCCCTCTCCCTCCCACCTCCCCTCCAAGGAGTCTCTCGAGAGGAGATGCCATGAACAGGGGTTGTTCAGTGCCCATCCCCTTAGCTCATCACCAGCTAGAACACCCAAGACCTGTTGCCGGGATGTCAGGACAAGTAGACAGCAAATGAGGATTATCCTTCGTCTAACCAAAATAAGCACCGTGGCAAGACAGCTGGCTTTCCCCACTCTTTCCTAGTGTACCTTGCTGGGGGTTTCCCCTGGGGGGAAAAAATCCCCCCTGGACTCCCAAGTCAGCGCTGTAACAGAGAGACGAAGCTCTGGCCAACCCAGGGGTGTTTAGGGCTCATGTGTTTGTGGCTCCTGCAAAGGGTGGGTTCCGTGTGAGGAAGGAGGCAGTGATGAGTACACAGGCTGAGCGGTGCTTGGGGCCAACGTGATCTACCCATGAAATCATTGGAACGTGACTCTCCAGGAGACTGAGCTGGCTTTTCGGAGCCTACCCTGGAGCCTACGGTAGGTCCTCTCGCTCTTTAATCAAAGGGCCGTGGGAATGGATCGTATATGGACAATCTGACCTCAAACATATATGTATGTGTGCACATCGCTCTGTCCGTACGTGTATACTCCAGGACAATGACTTTATGGGAAAGCAAACCAGTTCCACACAACAGCCTTTGGCTTCAAACAACAGAGATCTAGTTCTCCTGTTCTGGATCCGCAAGGATTCCGGGCGAGCCAGTTAAGAGATGAGGAAGAGGGTGCCGGAATGGGCTGACTTACTGTCAGCTGGATTATAGTCTTTGTAAAGAGTTGTAGCCAAATCTCCGCCTCTGATTCCAAGAAGGTTGAGGCAACTGTACACTTTTTGGAAGGAGACATCCATCCCATGCCAACTATATTAAGGAGCCTTGGAGGAAGGACAGAAGCAGCAAAGAAAAGCATCCCTCTTCCTGAACGGGGAATACACCGACATGGGCTTCCTTTGGCCAAACTGCCCCTTCCAGGCGCAGACAAGGGGAAGTCGAGTATCCGGCAGAAACGTTGCAGATGGGACGACACAAAGGCTTGGTGAATAAGCCAAACGGTGTCACACACACTTACGGGTTCTAGAGTCAGACAGTCTAAGACTAAAATCTTAGCTTCGCCACCAACCAGCTGTATCACCCTGGATCCCTTCCTGGGTGTCTGTCCCCTTTCTCACCTGACCAATGGGAGCCACGATAGTCACCATTCTTTGTCACTCGTAAGACTTCCACAACCGCTAGCCATGATCAGTCCTGTTATTTCTGGTGGAGGATGGACAATAGAATTACGCTTGTCTGCATTTCACACATGGGGTATCGGTGCCAAATTAAATCACGCGTTCAAGTGCGTAGCTTGTTTCCTGGTTGGGGTACGTTAACTGGTAAGGATTAACTGCTAGCAGTGTAAAAATAACTAGATTACAGAATTGCACAGTTTATAAAGGCGAACTTGGAAGGAGAAGGCAAAAGGTTAACCACTGTCACTTCTGGGTAGCAAGTGTATGGGCAATTTGTTTTATTTCTACATGTCCACAGTGACCAGGCCTTGTTTGGTGAAGGAAAAAAAAACAACAACAAAACCTTGGTATTTAAAAAGATAATACAAATAAAATGGACATCCCAAAGTCTTAAGTTAGAAATAAAACTACCCACACAATTTTTAAAGAGAACAGTCAGAACGGAAGTTGCAGGATTGCTTGTGAAGTCAGAGATAGATACGGCAAGCTTGACCGCAAGTTGGGGTCCAAGGTGAGATCCAGCAGGGGTGCACCTGGGACCTCCTGTGTGATCCCCAGAGCAGGGGTGAGCCGCACCCCAGGGGGCAAGTGTGGGTGACTTCAGAGGCAGCTGCGGATTTCACCGATGGGAGAGCAGCACCTTCCCCTGAAGGGTGCAGTCCACACTGGCTTGAGCTATAAAACCTGACCAAGAATCCTAACCCAGCCAACACGCTGCAGGCCAGAGGGTTAACAGACCTGCTCCGTGGCATTTTCCAAATACCTGTGCTATTATAGACAGAGAGCTCTGATGACATTAGCCACTCTGGTTCAGGACATGTGTCTCCATGCACTTCCCGGAGCTCCTTACATAACCCCTGGTGGAAACAGAGGCCAAGCACCATGGAGACAGCCGAGGCCATGCCAGAAATAAGGGGCCTGCTGCTCTGCGAAAGCATGCAGCGGGGCGAGTGGATTTGTGCCTGAGAACCAAGATCCTCATGGGCCTCGTTTGGGTGTCCAGGTCCAGGAACTGCCCCCTCCCCTCCCCTTCCTCCTGGGTCCAGTATAGACGGGGACCCCAAGGCTCCAGCCCCAGCCCCGCTGAACGCCCATCCTCTCCCCTGGTCCTTTAAGATTTCCCCAAATCCCTGCCCCTGTCCTTTCTCCTAAGCTCCAAGGTGCAAACGGCCTTCAGGCTGACCACTGATTCCCAAAGAACCTCAAGTTGTCCACGTTCAGTGGTAAGTCCTTCCTTCCCCCTCAACCAGGCTCCCCTCAGCACCTTCCCATTTCAGTGAATTTAACTTCACTCTCTCAGTTACCCACATGGACAATGTCCCCCCAGATCACATGAATCACTACCCCTGGTCAGTTCTTCCTCTCATGCGGTTCATGATCCATCTTGTCCATGGACAAGATCCATATGTCCCCATATGGACATGATCCATATGTTCCCCACAGCCATGACCACAGCCGAGGCTCTCGTTAGCCTCCAGCTCAGGTGTCCACATAATAAAAATGTCATTTGCTGAGTGCTCACTGTGTCCCAGCACTTCCCATGGATTCCTTTACTTAAGTCCCTCATCTTGGGCCACGTCTCCCCCTGTTATCTATCCCTCTGCACACTAGCTCTATTTCTGGGCTGAAAAGCTTCCCATCTTTGGTGCCTCAGGTCCTTTGCACTTACTGCTTCCTGAGCCTGAAACAGTTTAACGTCCAGAGTCTCGGCTCAGACGGTGCTTTCTTAGAGAGGCCGTCCGTGATGACCCTAGGACACGGGCCACCCAAGCCATACAAGCCACGCAGCTCTTCATAGCACTTGACCTCATCTGAAATGATCACATGTGTTTATTTAATTCTAGTTTGTATCTCTCGTGCCGAGAATGTACCTGGTTCTCCCCTGTATGATCGGCATCTGTTGGAGGATGAAGCCCTCTTTCGGTTAAAAGAATGAATGAATATTAGTATCCCCGTGTGGAAGACAAGGTCTCTGACATACAGAAAGATTTAAAACTAGTTCAGGGTCACGAGGCTAGTAAATAGTTGAGTCCACATTTGTACCAAGCTCCTCTGGCACCCAGGAAAAAGCTGACAGCACCCTTGCTGTCCTGCCTTCTGCGGCTACTGTAAGGGCCCCCACCCGGCTCCCTGCCTTTCAGCTTGCCTGGTCCAGCCCCCTCTGTATTGCTCTCCCAGGCTACCATTCTGAAATATCGATTATGTCCGACAGCTGCTCCCTACTGCCTTTTGTGCACAGAAGGAACCTGCACGCCTCAAGTCAAAAGCCCCCTACTCTCCATCCCTCCTCCCCTCTCCCCAGCCCTCCTTTCCACTCTGGGACTTGTTTGTAGGACTTCTCCGTTGTTATCTAATCTTTACTTCCCTGCACCTGCAAGGCCTCCCTCACTCTGCTCCTCCCTAACACCCTTTAGGCCCCGCCCAGGTACCACCTCCTACAGGAAGCCACCTGACTTTCCAGCCCTTGGTGGTGGCTGGGCCTTGAGCCACAGTATTACCTCTCGTACCCTCTAGGTGCACCAAACCTGAGAACACAGGGAGAGGTTACCTATCCTTTCTCCCCCGCAAGGAGATCTTAAATTCCTTTAGGGTGGGCATTTGCCTCCTGTGTGGGGCTTCCTAGAGCCCCATGGGGTAAACAGAACCTTAAGGAGAGGAGCCCTGGTGCCCTGTGCCACCCTCCGGCCCGCGGGGCTCCAAAGAGGTGGGTGGCTGGCCACAGCACCGGCAAAGCTCTCTCCCGACTGCTGAGCCAGAGCGGCTGTCCTTGCTGCCCCGGGAGGCTCTCCGATGCCTCAAGTCTTCCCCAACAACCCACCTCCCCATGGAGGAAGGAAGGAGGCAGGGAAGGAAGGAAGGAAGGAAGGAAGGAAGTTAGTTTACAAGTTTCTCTTTTGAAACCACATCTTTGCCCCTGGGGACACCTTCTGCCCATTAGGTCAATAACCCCTCCTGAGCCGGAGCATCGAGGTGGAGTGTCCCCGGGCGGCGGTCAGGACATGCCTGCGGCCGATCGCCTGCCGATGGCTCCTCCATAGAGGCGTGCGGCCCTGCACCCTCGCCCTCCGGCCAAACCTTGGCCTCCGTCTACGTCGGTTTCACCGTGTTTAATGGAAAATAAAATGTTCAACTCAAAAACACTTTTCCAATGATATTTTAAGGGAAAATGAGATCACAGAAAATGAGGGAGGTAAGTTTACATGGTGTAACCCCAAGCCACATTTTTTTTCCAAAGAATCCCCCGAGAGGTTCGGGTGTGCAGGTACCTACCTGGGGAGACCTGGCCCTGGAGGCCACCTGGACAGCAGCAACACGCACGGTGCCGTGAGAAGTCACGCCACTACCCAAACCCACACCCTCAGTGCAAACAGCCTCCTCCCCGCCGAGGCCCACATGGACCCTGAGGTCCCTTAGGTTTGTGAAAGATGCCGACGGCCCCCTCGCCAGCCCGGGTCAACCCTGTGCCTCTGCCAGAGATACCAAACGTTTCCTAAACCCCAAGCCCAGCGTACAGAGCTATGAATAGTTATTAACATTAACTCAGGGCATTAATTAAAAACCTTTCAGCCAGGCAAATGCTCATACTTTTAAAAAGTCATTTGGGTAATCGCCTTTCCATGCTACAAACTTTCCAAACGACTGACAGGTTGACATTTCATAATGTTGTTTGTTTTAATCAAGAAGAGGGAAGGAGCCAGTGTGGTTCCCAGTTCCTTTTTCAGGTGCCTTGATTTATTGATTGGCAAATCCCCACTTAATAGCTGTAACGCGGGGCTAGGGGAGAAAGAGGCTCCCACTTCTCTGGGTTGGTGTCTGGGCTGGTGATGAGGGACGTGCCCCAGGGCATTGGCACGGCTTCTTCTATCCTCCTCCCCTCTCCCAACACCCAGCAACCAGCTTCTCCTGGGCTGCACCGTGGGACCTCCCGAACTCTGCTCTAGGCTGCCCACCTCCCCGTCTGTGCCCCCTCTCTACCAGAGAAGGGCTACTTCCAGCACAGATATCCAATAGGGGGGGCTCCTACTTCAGCAAACTTAGGAGTTGGGGGGCAGTGGAGACTAGGCTCTTAAACTCTCAAATTTCTTTCTTAAGGCAGCAGAACCCAAAACCCAGGCTGGCCTGCATGAGTTGGAACCCCCGCCCCACCATTTACTCTAAGTCTTGGGCTTCTCTGTGCCTTAGTTTCCCCAACCATCAGCAATTTGTGTAATAAATAGAATACCCGCCTGTAGGGTTGTTTGGAAGGTTAAATTAAAGGTTAAAGCAGGGCGTCCAGGTGGCTCAGTGGGTTAAGCATCCAACTCTGGATTTTGGCTGGGGTCATGACCTCAGGGTCCTGGGATGGAGCCCCACATCAGGCTCCACGCTCAGGGGCGGCGTCTGCTTGAGAGTCTCCCTCTGTCCCTCCTCTGCTCGAGCTCTCTCTCTCTGTCTCTCTCTAAAATAAATAAATCTTTAAAAAAACATATTGACAAAGCACTTATAACAGCATCTGGGGCATAGTAAATGCTCTGAGTTTAAAAGCCGCCTCCCCTCCAGGAATAAGGACACCAGCCTCTATGTGAAAACAGAGTTGAATTTGCCTTGGTTGACAAGAGCACCGAGGACCAGGCCTTGGACAATTCCCCCTGCTTTCCTGTTTCTGGGACAGGGTGGTGGTGGGGTGGGGGCCGCCAAGGCCCCTCCAAGGCCCAGCTGGGTCCCAGGCACAAGTGGTGACAGCCGCTGCCCGTTCTGGGGACCGAAGGCACTAAACTTTCCATCTGACACTGTAAGCCTGCCCAGGCCACGAAGTCTTTTATGGAAAGACAAACAAGCTTTCCCGGGAGGCTGCACGGAGCACGGCGGGCTCCCTCGCCAGGTGCCCCCATGTCCGGAGCAGGCAGATGACACACGGCCAGCGAGGGGGAGAGAGACAGGAGGCTCGTGGGGAGGCGCACACTCGCCACCCAGCCCTTCCTCAGGACCACGCTGAGACCTGTCTGCACGAGGGACGCCAGCAGCAGCCGCCCCTGAAGGGAAAGGAGGGGAGAGTTCTTAAGGAAAAACCACCCCAAGGCCTTGCAGCAGCCTTAGGGCAACGAAACATGACACAGGCAGGCACAGATCGTATCTGAAATCACTGCACGCCACTAGCGCATTTCAGTGTTCCTGGAACACCCACTGCCTGTCACATATCACCATGGGCACCAGAAATACGAAGTGGAGAAGGCAGGTGCCAGGCTCCCAGAAAACCTGGTAGGAAAGATAACGTCTCAAACAACTGATGCTCCTATGTCGTGATGTGAATTACATGTGTGTATGGTGTCCTTCATGCGTGTCATACGTGTGGACGTCTGTATGTTCACACACAGTAGTGAGGAGCTACAGGAGAAGGCGGCTCCCACCCTCCGAAGTTGGCAGGATGGGGGCATCTGGGCCGGGGAGAAGGGAAATGGCCATGGGGTCATTTGCCAGTGCGTTAGCTGGGTTTAGTGGAAAGGAGGATGGTGGGCATTTCTGCATAGGAATTCCAAGGCTGGCACTTTCCTAGCTGTACAGTCCTGGACACCAGGGGTTTTAATACTTGGGTGAGCATCAGCAAAAAGTGAGTAATGCACAGACACCCCCAGGCAGGCAGGCAGGTGATCGATTAAATGCCCAGCAAGAGGAAGCGAGAAAGCTTGGCCGAGGTGGCGTTCAAATGAGGCCGTCAGGAGCCAGTTGGCTGTGCTCAAAGTCAGACGAGCAAGCGAGAGGCCCTCCTGGGAGCCCGCGGGCAGCACAGCCCCCATCTGCATTTATGTTGTTTTATCAACCCCATCGGCAAAATCTGGGCCATCCTTCCTCCTCCTTCCTATCTCCCGGGGATGTCTAGGGACACATGAGAATCAAGCTGGGGCAGAGAGTGGGGTAAGGGATGTGTGATTCCCAAAGAAAGGCAAGCCATGAGCTGAAAGGATGATTATTTCACTGGGGGAAACCACGTGTAGGCAATGGTTGCGGTTTCTTCGGGTTTATCAGGAAATCCTAACAGAAAAGAGGTGATTTAACCGAGACCGGGAAAGAATGTGTAGATATTTTAAAATATTAAACGGAATTCCTAAAGCCCCGTAACATGACGCCTCCTTTGTCAAGCTCGGCCTATTTTAAAGCCCTGAGCTATAACCAGGGGCCGGACAGATCACAAGGCTGTTGAACTTGGCTCCCCGGTCCCACAGCAAGCAGCCTCCCTCTGGAACCCAGGGACCCACCAGGCTCCTCATGCCGTGTGACACCACTGGATTCTGTTCAGAGTGTCATCTTCAGAGGCAGTTACTTAAACCGAGAGGCAGAAGTCATTCCAGGCTTGCAGTAAGACCCAGGACCTGTAGGGACTCGGCCGAAGCTGAGAGCCCATCGACAGACATGTCGAACTCTGGAGGAAAACTGGGAGGTCAGTGGGCTCCAGAGAGATGCAGGGTAAATGGGGGACCACCTGCCAAAAGGCTCAGAAACCCCCACACACAGCCAAACAGACGGGGATCAGAGATCACCCATGATGGCATGCACACAAAGGAGCACAGAATAAACACGCCTCACAGCCAACAGCCCAGAGCCTGGTGCAGAAACTCCAGAAACCCAACTCTACAGGGCACAGAACACAGAGAGATACAGGCTGTGGAGCCAAGCATCACGCCAAGCTAAGTTTTATTAACTTATGGGGGTGAAGGGTCAAGTTCATAACTGGAGAGAGACTGGGTTTGCCCATTGCCTTAGATGTTTCAGAAAGAACTGGACAGGATGACAGCTGCACAGGTATCAGCGCGAGCTTTAGCAACAGTGGAGTCCAGAATTACTTGGTGGATGTTTATCTCCTACCTAGCTGCTCCTCCCAGCTCTCCACGGCTCCTGAAAATTTCTAGCTAGGTGTGTATTGTGAGAACTTAGGGAAAGCTCTCACTGTCTTACTGTCCTTACTAAGATGGATCCCCCTTCAAGGCAGAGTCCATAGGCCAACTCATCTTTTTGTGCCATTGGATTAATGTAAAACCCTTCAAAGTCCAACCTTCGGAAATCCCACTTCCAGAACTTCCTCCATTGAGGATGAAGATGGAGGTCATTCTACTGTATTGTGTATAGGAAGGTGTAAGGGAGTACAATTCTGCCACAATCTGATTGCAGGCCACTTCCAATGAACAACAGGCAACATTTAACACTCTGTGGTTAGGAGACGGTTGGAAAATCAGAGGTTGTCACCTGTACCACCAAGTGGCTCAGAAGCCTCCTAAGGTCGAAAAGATAATGTCTCCCAACTCTTCTTTGGTCAAGCAATAGCTACTGGTTAAGTTTCAAAAACAGACAGCATCTGAAGCCAAGTAGAAGAGGCAGCAGGGAGCAGGGGGGGGGGGGGGGGGGGGGGGGGGGTGGACCGAAGACAGGAGGCAAGAAGGCTTCCCCTAGAGGAAGGGGTCTCCACGTCAGCCTGGAGATGTCTGGAGCTGGATCACTCTTGGCCGTGGAGGCTGTCCTGTGTACTACAGGACATGGGATGTTTAGCTGCTTCCCCGACCTCACCCACCAGATGCCAGGAACATCCCCCAGTTGTGAGACTCAAAACTGTCTCCAGACCACCGTCCGATGCCCCTCGGGCGCAGGAGGATGCCACATCGCCCCTGATTGAGAGCCACAGGATGAGAGTCACAAGTTGGTCACGAATTAGCAGTGGGATCTGAAGGCTGTCAGAGGTCTCTGTTCCTTCAAGTTCTCATTCACGAGACGAGGACACTGGACTCTTCCAGTGTTTCCCATGCTAGGGGTGAGGCAACCCCTAGTGGTATCTGGGATAGCTATTGGCCACACTCAGACATGCTGTTAGATAAGACGGGAGTCACACGGAAATGCTTTTCCCTTTTCTGGTCTCTTTCCATACTGATCAAAGCAGGAAAAGCATCCTCATTTGTTGCTTTAAGTTGCAACCCTCCCTATAAGAGAGAGAGCAAGTCTTGGGCACAGAGACTTGGGAAAACCACAAAATCTCCATCTTTTATGATTTCACTGTATTTTCTCTTTGTGTCCAGCGACCTCCTAATTCCATTTACGATAGTGATGCAGACTTTCTTCTTCCTGTATGTTTACTTACATAACCTAGGAGCCCACATAGAAAAACATTAATAATAGTATGTGTGCCAGGATGGCAAAAATCACAGAAGTCTTAGGAAGCACTAGAAGGGTTGACGGCATCCTTCCCACATCGATTCCTAACTCACACTGGACATTTTCTCAGGTGCCTCACACAAACCCCAAGACATGAGGTGAGATTAGTGATTTGGAAATTCTTGAATCCAAGTCCTCTCGCTAGCTCTGTTGTAAAAGCTGGTCACTTGTCATCTGTCACAGGTTGAATTATGCCCCTCCCCCCACGGAACAAATTTGTAGGTTCGAGTCCTAATCCTCAGGACTTCAGAATGTGATCTTCTTTGGAAAGAAGGTCGTGGCCGGGGTCATCGTTAGGATGAGGTCATACTGAAGTGACACAGGCCCTTGAGGTGACAGGGCTGGTGTCTTTATAAAAAGGGGAAATCTGAATCCAGACACAAACACGGAGCACAGCCCGTGATGGTGAGGCAGGGACGGGGTAACGCTTCGACGCACCAAGGGATGCCCAAGGTCACCAGCAAACCCCCAGAAGCCCAGAAAGAGGCATAGAACAGATCTCCTTCAAACCCCTCAGAAAGAGCCAACATTCTAGTTCCCACAGCTGGGAGACAATACCTTCTGGCTGCGTAAGCCGCTTTATTGGCAGTCCTTTTTGTTATATTAGCCCTAGCTGACTCATACCTCCTCGCAAGTTCATTTGCTACTTTGGTGACTGTCCTTGGCACTCATGAACCTCCCTGCGGGACAGGAAATGCAGACATACTTGCTGAGGAACTTGTCTTTTGTCTTCATTCGGAGATGGTCACGGAGGGCAAAGGCAGGTCATAAAAACAAAACAAGCCTCCCTCTACCACCATCAGTGCTTAGGTACATCTCCATAGGCCTGCTATATGGAATCTTCACAAATTGTATAAATTCACTATTTGCTCATTGCGTGTTCTTCTCTGGTGGTCTACAGGGTCGGTCTCCAGCCGTGACACATGGGTGCCCAGCTTCCACCCAGAGGGAGGACCTAGGGTAGAGGCGAAGCAGGGCACAGCTGTTAGTACCTAGACTTCAGAGCCTGTTTCCCCTAAAAAAATGTCCTGGCCTCCTATGCAGACATTCATACCAATCGGGCCTTTCAGTCTGAAGGCTCTGGCTACCTCCAGGTGCTTAGAGCAGGCTCCAAATACGCAGGCATTTGAGAATTCATGACCAAAAGCAAACTCAAAACTCGGAAGGATGGTCTGGTGAGTGACAAAGCAGACAAAGCCTTTTGGGTCTTTTTCCCGGAAGTGCCCACGTAACGTGCGGCCTGGTAGGGGACCAGGGCCACCGCTCACTAGCCAACAGCAGAAGGAACTAGAAATTCACCTGAGGCTAACACCAAATCAGAACCCAGGACTCTGAGACACGGCCAAGGGGCTGGGGGACTGCAGCTCCATCTTTCTGGTTCAGAAACATGCCCCTTTACTCGTTGGCCTCTGAAGTATACAACAAGAAGTACACCGAGCCCATGAGCCTGCTTGCGTTTCCCCTCCGTCTAAAACAGATACACTGTCGTCCCACACCTTTGATCACAGCCGTAGTCTGAGAGATCGATACCGAGGCTTGAACGTAAAATAGCGATCCTCTTTCTCTCCCTTCTCCGGCCGTGGCCACGTGAAAACCAGAACCCGCAGAAGCGAAGGGAGCCAGAAAGCACCACCGCCCAGCTGCGGCCACACACCTGGTTCCGCCAGCTCCCATCCTGGAGGTGTGAGCCCCGAGAATGAGTGGGCATCGATGGTGAGTGAGATGCTGTGCTGGGAGCTGGGGCTTCGTCCCTCATACAGCGGACACAGGCTCTGCCCGTGTCGCTTGCTTATATCCCCGGTAGGGACACCGGTCGTGAGCAAGTAAGCACAAGCATCTGATGACCAACCACGAAGCTTCTGGGAAGAAGAACAGAGGAACGATAGAGGGGTGGGAAGCAAGTCACAGGGACCGCATAGGTCCCTCTCGGGGACTGATGTGATACCTAATGGGACTAAGTTAGCCACACGAGCGAACGTATGGAGCTGCCGCCTCTGGCCGTCCCCCAGGCACAACTGGGGTGGACCCCACTCCCAGGCCACACTGCAGAGAGTGGAAATTCTGAAACAGTTACAGCAGAAAACAACGAGACTTGAGAGAACACGAGACCCGTGAAGACACAAGCCAGGGAAACTCTTGTGTGCCCAAAGTGGACATGACCTCAAGGTAAGGTAAGAAACTCAGAAAGTTCTTGAGAGCCGTGCCTCATTCTAGCACCTACCACCGAACGGAGTTTTAAAGGAACCGAGCAAAGCCATGAGATTTTACCCCTCTGGTCCTCTGGGCTCTGGGAGGGTGTTGATGAGGTCCTCCAGCATGACCACTCAACCTTTTATCACCATGAGGGAAGCTTGGCTAAAATGAAATAAAATAAATTAAAAAATAAATAAAGGCTTCCTGATACCTTGTCTATTGTTGGGATAACCCCCAAGGCAAGCCTGGAAAATCCCTTGGCTTGCTAGGTCCCTGGGGCTCAAAGTCCTCCTCTTCCCGGGCCCCACCCGCCCAATGGAAAAGTACTAGCATCTCAATGGCTGGGTTTCTTCCAGGAGACCCTACTGGAGACGTGTCTATGCATCCCCACCCCCCGCCCTGCCTATACCCTATAGGGAAATCCCACCCCACTGGGGTGAGCCCCAACCTCCCTCTCTGGCCTGACGGGCTTCCACAGCCTGAATAACGCTGCCCAAATAACCAGGCAGGCAAGCGTGGCCTGGGGCCAGGAAAAATGCCTTGAAAAGCAGGGAGCGCTTCAGACCCGACGGCCCGCAGCTTGGCTGGGCCGCGGCCCCGTGCAGAAAACGAAGGGACGTGAAGATCTGGCAGCGCGAGCAGGGGAAGGCGCCCTCCACACCCAGCAAGGCGGCGGGTCCCGCGCCCACGGGGCACACGGCGACGGGGAAGGGGGCGCTTCCTGAGCCAGCTGAGGGCTCTGGCAAGGGGAAGGCGGGGGTGGGCCCGGGCGGACTCTGGGACCTCAGGGCCTCTTTGCATGAGACGACACACCTGACTGGCCAGGGCACACCTGGAGGCCGGGGCGGGCCAAGCTCTCCAACAGTCGCTCACTGTTCCCCGAGCGGAGAGGCCTGGCAGCCGCGCGGCTCACGGACAGGGGGGCTTTTCTCCTCCTCGGTGGGCCACGCCTTCCCAGGGTACACATTCCCTCCGTCCAAGGGTTTCGTCCAAGCCCCAGGCTCTGACCACAAAAAGTGCCCTTTTCTTTGGCGGGCTCACCTCAGACGTGAGGTGCTGGAGAGCCAAACCGCCTGCTAAAAGGACATCCCCAGCACATTTCTTTCTAGTCAGAGGGTCCATGGCCAGTGGCCACAAATAGCACGTCCTTCTCCCTCCCTGCCCCAGTCCTGGGGCCCTCCCGAGTCGCTCCCTCCGTTCCTGCTTTATTAATGGCCAAAGGGCAGTGGCCTAGAGGAGCCCTTGGCTTTCTCAGGGTGCTCTGGGTTGACCCAAAGCAAGTTGAGCAAATCTCTGGTGGGAGCCAAAGCCGTTGAACACAAGGTCTTCAGGTTCTCAGCTCATCAGAACTGAGTTCTGGGCTGCCCCCAGCCCAATGTTTCTGGAAAAAATGCAAAACGTAATGGCGACCCCCTCCCCCCTGCGAGCCTCCCACCAGAATACTCCGACGTGCTCCTGGTGGGGGTGGCAGGGGGGGTGGGGGGCTTCTGGCCTAACGGTGGGACAGAGGGACACTCTTCCCGGGAGCTTAAAGGATTTCTTCTTTTAAAAAAAAATTTTTTTTTTGGTCCCACAAAACCCAGTTGTGAAAGGAAAAGCAAATGCCAGCCCTGTTTGACAGACATCAGATTTATGGCCATTTTTTAAAGCCTCAAGTACGTCACAAGAATTGGCCCACCCACTGCACTGCCCCAACTGTAAACACGGCCGGGGGCCCGTTGCCACTCTCCCCGTATCGGGTCTGTGGTCGTCCACCTCTGAACGGCCCTTGTTCCCCTGCCGCGGTCCCTGGGGGGTTAAAGAGCCACCTGGCTCTGTCTACGCGGGGAGAAGACCGTGGAGCGCTCCGGGCTCAACCCCCAAGACAAACACGGGCGGCTCACGCCTGCGCCGTCTGCAGACGGGCCGCAGATGCTCATAAACACGGTTGGGGTTTATGGTCTGCCCATCGATTTCTCCATCCATCCCCTACCCCGCGAGCCAGGAGATCGTTTTTTTTTTTCCCCCTTCTCTTAACGTACGAGCTCAGTAAACTGTTGTCAGGCTTGGCGATAAATTTATGCGTGTTGGCCTCCAGATGTGGCTGGAAAGAAAAGTCAACACCGGGCAGGAGCAACCGCGCTTCAGGTTTGTGCCCTGTTGAGGCTGAGTCTGCAAAACCAGGGCCGAGAGAGACTCGTTTGCCCTTTTCAAGGAGACACGGGGAGGCAGATAGCTTTTCCTAAAGGTAGGGATGATATTCTGGGCAGGAAAGAGAGGCCCAGGTCCTCAGGACATTTGAGGGTAAGGATCGGAATGCAGGGGTGGGACACCTTATCCAGAGTCACTTGGAGCCTGGACCCCTCTGGCTCGGGGAGGGCTTGGCGGGGGGGGGGGGGGTCCCAGCGGGGTTCTCCAGAGACTCCCGACTAGGATGCCAGCCTGGCGGGGCAACGTCTTCAGATCAGAGTGAACTCTAAAAATCCCTATCGCGAGATCTACTTTGCTGGTATCACTTATCCAGAAAAAAGAGACGGGAGTTCAGAAAAGAGGCAGAGGGGTGCAAGGAAGCAGACAGGTCTGCCCATTCCAAACATGAACCCATCTGTTTTAATTGATTTTGTGGGTCATGAAACCAGTGGGGCATGGGAGCCTTTGAAATCAGAAGACCAGCTGACCTAGCCATGGTGAGAAGCACAGAGAAAATGACAGGCACCTCTGAAAAACGCCAGGTGTCAGAAGATGGCATTTCTTCTGCTATTTCTGTAGAGGGAAAAAGAGAGAAAGACAGGGGCACCTGGGTCCTGGGATCGAGCCCCACATCAGGCTCTCTGCTCAGCAGGGAGCCTGCTTCTCCCTCTCTCTCTCTGCCTGCCTCTCTGCCTACTTGTGATCTCCATCTGTCAAATAAATAAATAAAATCTTAAAAAAAAAAAAAAAAAAAAAGAGGGAGAGAGAGTGTCTGAGCCCTAGGCATAGCGTTTGAAGTAGAATACCCATGTTTTTTTGGAGTGTATTTGCTTTACCAAAGTAATAAAACAAAAATTCATAAGGCAAAGGTTTTCTTGGTAACAATTCAGTGGAAATATTTGTGGAGTTGTGACCGACGGCACATACTGAAGATGTTCTCCCTGGAGGTTTGGTGAGACAACAGGCTGGGCATGTGGACCAACAAGGGGGCAGTGGTCACCACAACCCACCTTTGTTCAGTTCCAGAGAAGAGGCGAATAATTCATCTCTGGACATCAAGTCACATACCTACATCTGCATGGAAACCGGATCCAGTGACCAGAGAGGGCGTTTTGTACCTTGTTCTGTTCTTTTGGTTCTTTTTTTAAATTTTTATTTATTTATTTATTTGACAGAGAGAGAGCTCACAAGCCACCCAGATGCTCCTTCATTCTGTTCTTTAAATGGAACTTTGAGATGAACCTGAAAAATGTCCTCCTTGGATGAGAAATTACAAGATCGCTGAATGACGTCCTGAGTCATGAAAGGTCAACGGTCAGTTCTCTGCCTCTATACTCTGATGTCTTTGGGGGGGACTAGGGCCATATAAAAGCTAGCTGGCTCAGTATAGAGACCTGAAGGGTACTGTGACATTCTTTTGGAGCTACATGATGAGATAGAGATTTTTAGATTGTACGTCAAAATCCGGATTTCTGGATGGTCTTGTAAAAATGAGAAGATCCATAACGCCCCCATGGGTTCCTACACAGGAACAGTATCAACCTGAGAAGCAGCTGCCTCTTTATGGTGGGGGGGTTATGTCTCCAGGGTTCTGTAATCTGCACTGTCCCAAAGCACTGGCCTCATTCATTCTCTTGGGCTACCTTTATGGTCCCTGTAGGCATTTGAATTTATAATTGAATTCAATTATAATTGAAATTATAATTCCTGGTCACAAAACATCTCCACTAGATGCTTATTTGATCTTTTTTGTGGCAAAGTCAAAGGTGGATTTCGATCCACTCAGCGCTTCTACCTACATAGAAACAACAGAGCATGGTAAAAAGGGGATCAAAGAGAAGAGAAGATATTACATCAGCGACTGGCCCTCTTTGATTTCCTGGTACAAGCCAACAGAATTTTAGTGCTATGATACTCCCAAGTCTCTCGCCACGAAATGATTGGAGCAGGTGTGGCTTAGATCTGTGCCTTACAGATGTCACTAAACAGCAGCATGAAGGGACCCAAGAAAGCATCCAATGGACCCAAGTCCCCTCTCTCTCTCTCCCCCACATTTGAGTTACTGTCCTAGGTGAACCACAATATTAATGTGTTCTCAAGAGGCTTACAGTCTTCTCAAGGGGTTTGTATAAGGACCCACGAACCAGTTTGAAGGAGCTCCCAGTGGCTGAATCTGGGACATTTTGAGCACCAAAATAATTAAGGAAAGCAGTGGATTATAAACCACCGAATAGGTAGGTATTCATGAGTCCATGCCAAGAGTGAACAGACTCATTTGTTTACTATATAAATAAGTAGGGAAGTGGGGGGACTCTTGCTAGCAATGGAATGCCAAGAAGCAAACGGCAAATGTTTAGGGAGCCCTGGAGGCAGAAAATTATTTGCAACCATTGTAGTAAAGATTGGATCAGGCAGGAGTCATCACTGGATGTGGATTCTAGGAAGAAATTTCGATGAGGATCTTTGCAGGATTTTTAAAGTACCTCTCCAGCAAGACTGTTAATATTGCAAGGAAGAAACACCCAGTAATTATACACTGGAGAAATCAGACCACACCTTACATGGGTGGTCAAAATGAACATCACCTATCCTGAACAGATGGACACCGGGTCCTTCTAGATGTGTCATGCTGAGAAAGATACCATACCATCTATCCAGCAGTTCCAGAACACGTAATGTCAGTCTAACCACAAGAAAAGTTCAGGCACAAAATGAGGAGTTTTCCATTAACGAAATGGAGACGGGGGCCCAGGAGGAAAACAGTACTCTTCAAAAATGCCCACATCACGGGGCGAATGGGTGGCTCAGTCATGGGGCGTCTGCCTTCGGCTCAGGTCATGGACCTGGGGTTCTGGGATAGAGTCCCACATAGGGCTCTCTGCTCAGCGGGAAGCCTGCTTCCTTCTCTTCCACTCCCTCTGCTTGTGCTCCCTCTCTTGCGGTGTCTCTCTCTCTCTCTCTCAAATAAATAGAATCTTAAAAAAAAAAATGCCCATGTCTATGGCTATGGGAATGTTCCAGATGAAAGGGCAGAAGATACCGCCTTGCTGTAACAGACTCTAGACTGTGTTCTGCACCAGAGGGAAAGGATACCATAAAGAACGTTGTTAGAAAACTGACAAAACAAGAACGAGGCTGGAGAGTAGATAGAAGTATCCCATGAGTACACATTCATGGAAGGTATGGAAGGGGTGGCTAAAATGTGGTCCCTTACAAGGATACCCCTCTTCTTAGGAAACGCACGTCAACGTATCTAGAGGCAAAGGGCCACGATGTATGTAACTTGCCTTCGAGTGGTTTAGGCCAAAAGACTAGAGAGAGGGAAGGTAAGGGATCATGCAAATAGGGTAAAATGGTAACAACAGGCGATCTGGGTGAAGGGTGACAGAGGACTTCACACCACTTTTAGACTGTTTGAATGATCTCCACATTAAAAGCGGAATAGTGCGCAAGCATGCGCGGGTGTGTGTAAAAGCAAGACAGCACACAAAAGTGTGCTTACAGCACAAATCTGTGGGACAAGCCACTCAGAGCGGAGGACCAAACACCAGCTGGCAGAGCTGGGCAGGTCTAACGGGGGCCGTACAGGCAGGGAGCTCTAGCAGTTAAAAAGGCGGAGTTTTGGGGCACCTGGGTGGCTCAGTGGGTTAAAGCCTCTGCCTTCGGCTCAGGTCATGATCCCAGGGTCCTGGGATCGAGCCCCGTATCGGGCTCTCTGCTTGGCAGGGAGCCTGCTTCCTCTTCTCTCTCTGCTTGCCTCTCTGCCTACTTGTGATTTCTCTCTGTCAAATAAATACATAAAATCTTTAAAAAAAAAAAAAAAAAAGGCGGAGTTTTCCAGACGAAGGACATGGCTGGCACCAGGATCAAGCAACTGGAACTTAGGTGTCCGCTGGGGGTGGGGTGGATGTTTCCCAAAACGGACTCGAAGGCTGGAAAGACTGAAAGCCAATGGCAGACCCAGATGGCAGGGTAAGGGGCGTACTCTCGGGATCGAGGGTAGGGTGGGAGCAGCAGGTGGTATCTGGGAAAAGTTGCATTACCTCCTAGTGAGTGGGACAGACAGACCGGAGGGATGGGCGCTGGGCCAAGGAAGCCCGTTAGGGGCCAGGGTCAAAGTCTGGGTTGGTGGTCGTCAAAGGGCCCCAAAACCAATGTCAGTGTCCCACAAGCGGAAGGCGCACTCAGCATTGTTAAAAGGCTGACAACGTAATGCCTTCCGCAAACATGCTGTGTTTTTCAAATCGTTGGGAGATAAAATATTAAGTTATGACTCAGTCAACAGGAGTCTGAAAACCCGTAATACTCATGTGGGTCTTCACGCTGGAAAGGGTGAGGAGCTCTGGGGGTTAGGTGTCAAGTTCCTGGCCAGGGCGGGGCTGCGGAGAACGGGGTGGGGAGGGAAAAAAAAAAAAGAGGAAGGGTGGATCAAAAGGGCTGGATGACTTTGGGGAACAATACTTTTAGTTTAATTATAACACGTTTGTTAAAGACGGCAGAGTGGAATTCACTCCCAGGAAGTGCAGAGGCACAAGACATAATAACCTTGTTTTTAAAGAGCCAACGTTGCAGGGGTGCCTGGGGGGTGCTCAGTGGGTTGAGCCTCTGCCTTCAGCTCAGGTCATGATCTCAGGGTCCTGGGATCGAGCCCCGCATCAGGCTCTCTGCTCAGCGGGCAGCTCGCTTCCTCCTCTCTCTCTGCCTACTTGTGATCTCTGCCTGTCAAATAAATAAATAAAATCTTAAAAAAAAAAAAAAAAAAGAGAGAGAGAGAGAGAGCCAACGTTGCAGGTATAGATTAAATTAGAGCGGCCAGCAGAATGCCAGCCAAAAGGTAAATAGGTAATAAAACTTAATGTTGATGTCCAGACAAATTATTTTACCCCAATGGGAAAAAAACCTGGGGCCCAATCTGGGGGCAAGGGCATGTAGGACTTCAAAGGTAACGCACTTGAGGAGGAAGGTAGAAAAAGAGATACACAGAGCTGACATCTGAAGAAATCCCAAGGCTACTGATGCAACTTTCAGAGCTGTGTGTGCATGTGCGTGTGCGTGTGCGTGTGTGTGTGTGTCTGAGGGGTGTGGCCAAAGCCCTGGCAGCCCATTGGACTCTAGAATAGAAACCTCGGGCTGGAGCTCATCCCCTGTGAGCAGAGGCGGGATAGGGGGAATCTGTGGGTGGTCAGTGTTGAACGGGCCAGAGCGAACACAGGAAGAACTAAGACATGGTTTGGAGGGAGCCACGCGGAGGAGTGGGAAAAGCCGGAGTGGGATTTCCAAGAGGAAGGGATGGGTGAACTGTTGAAACCACCTACAGGATTCACAGAAATCTTTACCTCCCTGTACAAGCTGGGGTGGGGGCAGTCAGTGGCGATGTCCAAGAGCATTTTTTTCAGCTCAGAAAGGCACTTGGACATGTTGGCAGAGTCAGTGAGAGACAGAATGGATGGGCTGGAAAGGGTCCAGGTGAGGAGGGCTGGCCACACCCGAGAGGCAGTAGGGCTGAGCTCTCTCTCTCTGCGACTTGGGGAAGGAACAGGTTAAGTGGGACAAGGGAAAAGGGGCAGAGAAGTGGCGAAGGGAGAGAGGCCGGCAGAGCCTGCATAGAGTGGAGAGGACACGAGGAGACCAGGAGATGTGCCCTGATCGGGGATTTGTTTTTGTTTTTTGTTTTTTTTATCCCAGTGGGAATCCCATCTCTTGTCTTCCTCCCATTCTACCTGCATATCATTTACGGGGTTTAGCGAGAAACCATGGCAACAGGAAGCATGAAGAAATGACTGAAATGCTAGGAGGACACCGTGCCTCGTGGGGCCCCAGTTCTGTTTTCTGGGGAACTGGATCCTTTCGGCAACAAAGAGTGAGATGCCCCGCAGGCTGCCGCTGACTGTCCCACAGCCGGATCTGACCTTTATGGGACCAACCAGCTGGCGGCAGCTAAGCACCAGGCACAATGAAAGCACAGGTTCCAAATATCGGCCCAGCTCTGGGCACTCTGTGCCAGGAGGCTCCTGTCCCTCCTGCCAGCTCCTTCCCAGGTGCCCAGTATCACCCCAGCCCCGCTCCCCTGCCAGGTCCTTCTCCGTGTCCTTTAAGTAACATCCTTTGCCTCATCAAAGGATGCAGGAGAAACCTGCTCTGGACTCTGCTGCCCGGGGGTCTTGGTGAACCTCCACTTCCTCTGCACTCTTATCCCCATCCACACTCAGTGCTTTGAAACCCCAAAATCACATAGCAAGTCGCTACAGATTGAATATTGTACCCCCCCCCAAATTCGTATGTTGAAACCCTAAGCCCCAGTGTCATGGGATTTGAGGATGGGGGGTTTGGTCATGAGGGTGGAGGCCCCACGATGGTACTGGAGCCCTTGGGAGAAGAGGCAGGCATGAGAGAGCTCTGCTCTCTTCCCCCTCCCATCCCCCTCACCATGATGGGAGAACACAGGAAGAAGCGGCCGCAGGCAAACCAGGGACAGAGCCTTCACCAACAACCTGACCGTGCCGGCGATCTGATCTTGGACTTCCCAGCCTCCAGAACTTGAGAAAGAAATGTCGTTTCAGCCGGCCGTCTAGGGAGATGTTGTCATAGAAGCCCAAGACAAAAGGTAAAGTGTCAATGGGGGGGTGTGTCCACTCTGCTGCCCCCAAGATTTAAAGCAACGCCTTCCATTGGAAGCCTTATGTTGGCCATGCGAGGGGCTCTGTGCCACACCAAGTTCACTCAGCCCAAACCTGGTGGCCTGAACATGAAGTCGCCCCCACCCTCCAGCCCTGAACTCAATGGACATTTTCTGGATTTACTCAGTCCTGTGCAGAGGACCCCAGGCCACCTCCGACGGGCTCATCATCTCCCCAGGAAACAGAAGACTGAGAGACCCTTTGCGATCCATGGACAGGTTTCAATATCTCTTGAATGCTCCAGATTTTACTTGTTTTCTTTCTTTTTTTTAAACCTTTGGGAAACAGTAGGAAATAGCTCTGCCCTTGCCCGCAGCTTCTGCCTCTCCAGCCGGCCCCACTGCTTCTCCCTGACAGCTCTCCCCTCGGCTCCCCTCCCGGCCAGGTCCAGGAGTGTCTGGGATGAACGCAAAGGAAATGCCCCAGCGCCCACAGGCACCCAGAGGCTGCGTGCGCCATGGTGGTCCTTGTCCGAGTGGTCACGGCCCACGGCCAGACACCCTCGGCCCTTACGGCTCGGGCCCTGCCAACCACAGACGTCTTCAAACAGAGCCTTTGAAAAGAAGCTTTGCCTCGGTTCCACCCCTACCACTGTCCTGGGAAACAGGGTCTACAAGGAAAATATTTTCTTAAAGTAACCCCCTGGTTTGGTGGGTTTACCTGCCATAGGGAGTCATTAATATTATTATTATTATTGTTATTTTTAAAGAGAAGTATTTAGCTGCCCCTATAAGAGCAGCCCAGGGAAAGGAGGGGAAAAGAAATGTCACCCTCTCTCTCTCTCCAGGCCCGCCTGAATTTGAGGTTTGGCTCAAACACCAGGACGGGGCTGGCCAAGAGAAAGGTGTGGCTCGCTGAAGGACATGTCCAGGAGGCCAGCAACCGAAAACTTGAATCCCGGCTCGAACCTCGCCCACCTCCCAGCCCGGACAGTCGGTGACTCACTTCACCTCTCCTGCCCTGGTGGTAGCATCCAGAAAAGTGGGTCTCCTGACCTCACTGGGGAGCAGGGAGATTAGCTCCTGTTTATAAAGCACTTTCAAGATGAAAAAGCCCGTGCCTAAAGGGGGCTATTATTATAACTACCTGTGAAAAAAAGAGAAAAAAGAATGGGAATCTGTCTAATGATCAGCTCCTAGCACCCATGGAGCCAGAGGTGCAGGGAGCGGGTCCTTGTGGGCAATTACTATGGGCAGCTTACACTTACGTCTGTGGCCCTGGGGCACCAGTTCCCAAAGTCTGGGATGGGGAACACCGTTGGGGGTGCCGGGCAGACAGCATTACTCAGCACCAAATCACAGAGGAAAGAAGCACCTCTCTTTACTTTCTCCTGGAATCCTACTGCTGGCATTTAGGGGGACAGGGTCAGATCCATGCCAGCCAGGTCTGTGACATCTCTCCACGTGTTCATGTCCCTTCATGGCAAAGAGAAAGATAATCTCAAAGCCAGAGGCTTGGCAGACAAGGCCACCTCCCTGGAATTTACACATAGGGTTTTGATTTCGCTGTGCTCATTATTTCAAGATTTACTTCGTACAGGAAATCATAATGGATGCACTACATTTCATTTTAAAATAATGTTTCTTGGAGCGCCTGGGTGGCTCAGTGGGTTAAAGCCTCTGCCTTTGGCTCAGGTCATGATCCCAGCGTTCTGGGATCGAGCCCTGCATCGGGCTCTCTGCTCAGCGGGGAGCCTGCTTCCTCCTCTCTCTCTCTCTGCCTGCCTCTCTGCCTACTTGTGATCTCTGTCAAATAAATAAATAAAACCTTTAAAAAATAAATAAAATAATGTTTCTTTAAATCAGAGTTTGTCACTCTCGGCCATTGGTACTGGGGGGCGGGGAGCGGTCTGGAGGCTTCTCTGCCGTGAGGGCCGTCCCGCCCATCGTAGGATGTTCACCCAGCGTTCCCAGGCCCCGTCTACCCACTAGATGCCAGCAGCATCGCTCCACCCCAGGGGGGCCACCAAAAATCGGTCTCAACATCATCCAATGTCTCCTCGCCCCACAACTAAAACCACAGTTTTTAGTTCAATTCACTTAAAAACACACACACCAAAACAAAAACGGCTGTAAGTAGCAAAGGCTGCACTGAAACGGCTCCAGAGCGGGAACACCTATAACAGGGAAGCAGCTGACCGATGGGCAAGAGCTTCCACCATTTCTGGAAGTCACAAACAACAACATTGAGAAACCGTTTTCATTCCAGACCTTTCCGAGAGGTCATGCCCCGCGTATCAGATCTCCAGACTTTGGTGGCCACCTGCTTGTCACAACCAGCCTAATCGCCTAGAAGCCAGAAAAAGGACGGGATCAGGGCTGTCGTTGGGAAACAGGGGTGGGGCCCATTCCGAAAGGCTCGGCGGCCCCAAAAGGGCCTGACAAGATGCCTTCGTACTTTCTTCCAACGGAGAAGCTGTGGCCTGGGATGAAAGGCTCCGTGATGTGTCCCAGGACAGACTCGGTCTGTAATCAAGCCTAGAGCACACGGCATCCCAGGCCATGCGTTCTCGCCAGCACCACACAGTGCACGGCAAAGGGCAGGCTAATGACAACATCGCCGACCTCAGACTCGCCATACAGGCAAAGGGCTCACAAACACGCCGCTTCCAATGTTCAAACATCAGTGGCAGCAAAGCCATAGCGATGAACTAACGAAAGCCTGTCCTGGTAGCTGCCCAGCACGCACGGGGAAAGCTGACGCCGTCACCACCGGCGGCCCCGGCACCCACAGGCGCAGGCGGCCAGCAGCTGCTGTCACGGGTTCTTCCGTGCAGCGATCTCTGGGCTTTTCACGGGATGTTTTCCTTCCCTGTCTCTCTCTCGCATGTATGTGGCATCTGCATTCCTCACCTCCTTCTCCCGAGATCACAAGGAAGTTAAAGGCCCAAACTTCCTGGTTCATGCAAAGTTAAGACTGTCAATTACACAGACAGCAGAAAAAAACAGTCTCATTGCGAAAATTTGGTGTCAGCTCTGCCTAAAACCCTTGTCTGTCTCAGAGGCCAGCACAGGGCATCGAAAACAAAGTCACGACTCCCAGGAGGAGCTTCTGTGAACCATCAGCAGAAAGGACCCGAGGGAAACGTGGACAGCACGTCCTCACAGCGCGGGAGCCCTAGGCATCACCATCATCGAGGCAGCAGGAGGCCTCTGAGCCCTGCGCCCTGTGCATTCCTGAGGCCAGCCTGGGGAAGCAGCTTTTCCTGTTCCCATTGTTCAGACAAGGAACCCAAAGGCCATGCACCCACGTTGTCTACTCTGTGATTTGTTGAATCAAACCAATGCAGGCACGTGACTGATATTAACAGGGCAACTCACAATGGTTATGCCATCCGTGGGCGATCCTATCAATCCATCCATCAGTACTCCCTGAGCCTGCCACAGGAGAGCCCGGAGCCAGCCCTCCAAGGAGCAGCCCGACGCACAGCCAGGGTCGGATCCCTGAGAACCTTGCATCCTCGCATCTACTTAGAGAGACGGCACAGGACGATGTGTGACTTGTGGCCAAATGAATGGCACGGTCACTAAATGCTGCGAAGTCAAAAGGAAAATCTCTGGGGACTGAGGAAGGGCTTATTTATGGAAATCTGGGTCTGGAATGGTCAGGGAAGCACAGACCTGCACAGAAGACCCAGGCCGGGCCATTCCTCGCAGGAGGATGGACATGGGCCAAGACCGTGTGATAAGAACTCATGATGCTGTGCCCTTGTCTGTGTTCTCTACAACCAGGCAATAAAGCTGCTTAGTTTCCCACCATCGACTGCATTTAGAAAGCTCTCCATGGTTTCGGAAGCACGAGACGTCCCCTCCAAATACGAAAACAACAACAAAAAACAGTACCTGAACTCATTTCTCTTCAGCTGTAGAAAGTAAATGATTAAAATGATCTTTTTTAAAAGTACTACGTTTGTACTTTGCTTAGAAGAGCCTCAGAAGAACTGGCAGGTCTTCACACTCAAATCATCCCGGTGCTCTGCTGGGCCCTGGGAACAGAAAGAACAGGTCCCACCCTCAGGAAGCTTTTGGTCCAGATTGGGAGATGTTGAAGGAAGGTGAGAAATAAATAGATTTTTAAAACCTGTACTATGGGTACATTACAAGTCTGAGGTTAAGAAGGTCACTCTCTCCCACCCCTAACATTTATCAGCCCCTCCAGGACCCTTTCGAGAATATACACAAGTCCCTGAGAAGGAATCAGCAGTTTCTCCTCATTCCCCCAACAAAGCCCAAAGAAGCCACATTTGCCCCTGAGAGAACCAATCGTCCCGGTGGCAGGACAAGGCAGGTTTTATAATGTGGTTAAAACCTCTGGTCCGCAGCTTTATGTTCCCTAGCTCATCCTCTAACAAAGAAAACATCTCCACTCCTGGAATCTCACACGGGCAAACCCAGTGACATGGGAAGGATGCTTATTGTCGACTTGCGTCTTATGCCCAAGAGCTAGGGACGACCCAGAAGTCCATCCCCAGGAGAGAGGAGACCCAGAGTTGCACATGCACCCAGCTCTTTGCTCCTGCCTAGATCAGGAGTCGGGAACTCTGTCAAAGGCCAGACGCCGGCCGGGCCGTCTGTGTCACAGCTACTTAACCCGGCCGCAGTGCGGACGAGGCAGCCACAGGTAACACATAAACACAGGGGAGTGGCCGAGTCCCAATAAGACCCTATTTACAAAAACAAGTGGCTGTCAGTTTTGGCCCAAGGGCCATCATCCGCTGACCACTGGCCTAGAACATTCTTCCCCCAGATACCGGCATGGTCTCTGTTCAAAGGTTATCTCCTACGGAAACCCTTCCTGGCCACACTCAGCAGTACCCGTCATCACTCTCTCCCTTTATCCCTCTCTGGTTTTTTGCACAACATTTATCACTTCTGGATCTGTTTGTTGATCCACAAGTTATCCGCTTCCCCTCCAGGGATGCCAAGAGAGCTTCTGTTCTGTTTGCGCCTGGCACTTAGTAGGTGCTCAGTGACCATCTGTTGGGTGAACGAAAGAGCGGCGGCCCCTCCATCCGCTCTGTCACCCAGCCTTGCAGGCGTCTCGGACTTTAGAACGAAAGAATGCTCAGAGGTCAGCCCGGTTACCAGACCACCTCCCTGCCCCAAGGGAGGCCGCCCGCTAAAGCACCCTGTGCCCATCTCTGGGGTTGTTCTCTTTCTCTCTCTCTTTTTCAAGAATCTCCAGAGAAACCAGACAGTGAAATGCTCGTTGGTAGCGATCCCAGGTCATTGCTCTGTGCCACCGCTGAGAAGATCCCGTAAGCCAACAGCATTTTCTCTCAGGCTCTGCCAACCCCCTCGGAACATTCCACAGAGGGCTCTAAGAGAGACAAGAGAAAAGAAGCAGCTCCGATCAGATGGCTCACCCTCCATCCACCAGAAGCCAACCTCCCGACTCTTCCGGAGACGGAGCTAATACATTTTTCAGCCAAGAATCAAATTCATCTCTCTGCGTCCTCTTACTGTGGGTCCCTGCTCCCTAAACTCCAAACCGGTTTCTCAGTGCTGACACAGTGAAACAGGGAAACCTAAACCTCAGGGCTTCTCAGGGACAGGAACCTCCCCCATCACACGGCCTGGGAGAATTTGCACAGCAGATTAGTGACTCACGGCCCAGCTCATCTCCATTGACAGATTAGGGATCTACTGTTCTGTTTCTCCCAAGGCCAGAGGGACACCAGACAGGACTGCCGGCCGCAGAAGGAAAACCATCCCACCTAGTCCATGGAGGAACCCAGCTGAAGCTTTCCCCTCCAGGAAGTCTGATGGAGCCTCACTCTTTGGCTGTTCTCTTGCCGCCCAGCCCACTCCCTTTCCTACCTCCCCGTCCTCTGCACACAGCCTGGAGGAGCCCTGAGCCGCCTCCAGCTCCAGCCCCACTCGCTCTCAAGGGAAGTCTGTGGTCACACTTTCTGTCCAACCGGTTCTATCCCTTATTTTTGTTTTAGGGACGATTATTGCCATGGTAATGTCCAGGTGACAAGGATGACAGGAGGGGAAGGAGCCCGCTGTATGCAACCCTTATCTCTTACAGAGTGTCAAGAAAGCAGGGGCCTTAGGAGACGAGGAAACTGACCAGGGCTTTGTACCTGTCGCAAGACAGAACACACTAGAAAACAGCAGAGCTGGGGCCCACAGGCAGCCTTCCGCCAAGAAAGCACGGTCCGTCCGACGGCCCCAGAGACCCGCCCATCACCCCCATACCACGTTAGCTGGATGCACGTTTTCACGTTCAGGAAGAGCACGGCAGGAAGGAAAGAGAAAGCAAAGGCTGTGATTAGACAAAAAGGAAAGTGGTTTTTAAATAGGATTCAGATAATGCTCCAGGATCCAAGGAGCGCCCCGGCCCATGGGCCGCCTATCCCCACTGCGCTGGTCATTTCTGTGTTTGCTGTGTCCACGGTGTGGCCGGTCTATCTGCACCTCCAGCAGCGGGGCGGGGCGAAGGAACGCAAACCCGGTTCCTGGGTATTAGCTTAGCATCTGCAAACGGCCTCTGTGCTTCCGAAGAACTGGGCAGCCACGAAAGCAACGCCCACTCACGAAAACACGAGGAAGTAAGGAATTCACTGGGAAATCCTCCCCATCTAGGTTAGGAGGAACCTCCAGAGGGTCCCGTGGGGGCCAGTGCACACACACAGACTCATGAAATAATGAGTTTGTAAAGATGAATTTGTAACTGCTGCTTATTATTATTATTATTATTATTATTTTAGGGAACTTTGTTCTGTTGTCAGTAAGTACCCTGTGCTAACGAGCACTGCAAACCAGCTACGGGGCAAGCGTTACGGATCGGTGGGTTCCCCGACCCAAATCATGTCCCCCGACTCACACGCCACACCACTGACCCTCACCGGAACCCCATCTCAGCACCTCCGGTATTTTCATCTAGGTGTTAAGAAGGCATACGCTAGGTTCGACTGCTTCGTGGCTCTGTTATCGATGAGACACTCTATTTTTAAAGGTTTTCATATTCTTGCTACCCAAGAAGGCAGGAACAAGCCTTTTAATAGAGCATCACAGGCAAGGAGAATGGAGATTTTATAAAAATATAAAAGACTGATTTAAGCAATGATGATGGGTAATAGTGCAAAGGGAAAGGCTATATGGCTTCTGCTGGTTTGGGCTGCTCGGAGGGTGTATTAAGTGTGTAAGACAGAGTGCAGTGGCATGAGGCTGCTGTGAGCTCTAGTTCTTCTCTCTCAACCATCAGGGCAGTAAGGAGGCCTGATGGGCCTATTTATGCGGGAAAAGCTGCAGAGCTCTCAGCCTGGGAGAAAGGAAGCAGCCTGCACAGGGCTGGCCTTGCCTTTCTAAAATCGATTAATGGTGGCCAGCCCCTCTAGCCGCACGACTCGAGTGTGCATGCCAAATGAGGACACATCGTGGTTTAACAGGGAATGTTTCTTGCAAATCATGGGTTTGGAGCAGGGCTTTGTGGAGGGAGAGTCTAGGAGAAAAATGGCTATGGGTGGGCAGGCTCTCCATCAGAGCCATCGCCTCCCCCACGATTGTGCAGACGAGGGGTTCTCACCACCCTCAATGGCCACAGAGGCAGAAGCTAATAATGAGGTCCCAGAATGGCCAGGATGTGTCCTTTAAAACACGCACACACATGCACACACACAGACCCAAGAGGGTTCAGAGTCCCATCTCTTTCGCCTGGGATTTTTCATGCTGAGGAGCTGGGTGTTACCCATGGGAACAAGTTTCTCTGGGGCCACACGTGGCTGAAACTGCCCTCCCAGGGACAACATCACGTCTCCCAGACACTGGCTCCCCTGGGAATATTCGAGCAGAGAGCCACGGCCAGATGATTCATAAGCTGAGCCCTCAGCCCATTCCCCTATGAACCTGCAGTTTCCATGACTCAGCGTCCCCTTGAGCCCATCCCCACGGCCGGGGTCACGGCCGCTGGCTGCTCCATGCTGGCCACGGTGCAGGGACGGGCACTTGCCCGGGGCCACCTCTGCTCCATTCCTGCCTTCTCTCCTCCGTCGGAACCCGGGGAACCCATGGGAAACTTCTCAACACGAGAGGCTCTATTTGGGGACTACAACTTCATCCTGGTTTTTTTTTTTTGGCTTGTTTTTTAAAAGATACCACACTTAGCTGGCAAAGCAGGCAAAGGTGTAGAACTGAAGAGAAGGCTGCTGCACCTACATTCTTGATAAGAATGGGACATTCTGCAACATACATTCTTCTAGTAACTGTCCTGGTGCACTCAGAACACCTACAAATCGTAAAATGTAACTCTGTCTTCCGATCGTAATTTTTGGAAAACGACTTCATGTGAGTTTCCCGATACTTCTCCTACTTTGCTAATCAAGGCCCCTGGCCGCCGTGTCCTCCCCGAGGGGACCATAATTTGGGGTGCTCCTTGACTCTGTGCTCCCCAAACTGCAATTCTAAGACCCCAAAGAAATACTTCTGTTTTATTTCAGTTCTGCCTCTTTTCTCGGTTGAAAAGTTCCAAGCACAAGCAACCGTTCCCATGAGGAGTGGGGATGGGGGTCACGGCGGGCACAGACAGAAACGCATGACAACGACGATCTCTCTGTTGAGAAATTACAAGCTCAGCTCCAAGGTCACCTTCTTAAAATCCCCAATGACACTCTTCTCAACCACAGCCTCTAAACTTTGCTGCTTCTGGATCTGTGATTTTGTACATTTAGGGTCTCGGCTGCCATAAATCAAGAACAAGGTAGAAGGAGGCAGAGAACCAATACACAGATACGCACCACAGGGAGAATAAAACGAGCTCCCCCAAGCCGCGCTCTGTTTTTAACAAGTGGACCCCAACTGCAGGAAGGGGAGATGGAGATATGTTGGCCCTCGCCCCCCCCCCCCCCAACCACTGCCCCTAACGCCACTGGAAATGACCCACTCAACAACCTGGGGTTTTCTCTCTTTAAGGGGACGTCTGAGAACACACAGCTCTGCAAACACTGGCAGCCCCACACGATCCCGAAACTCAGAGCCTACTTCGGAGCTACGTCACTGTAGAATTTCCAAATCTCCAACCTGGTTTTCGCTTCCCTTAGTTTAACGTAGCAAAGCTTTATCGACTTTTCTGATTGCTTGTGGGCTTTCTTCCAAAGTGCATGAAGCCTTCTGATTGTTGCTGAGTGCCCACACCGACCCGCCCTGTTTAAATAATCCCCAATCTAGAACAAGGATCTAGCCAGCTTTCTACAAAGGGCCAGACAGCAAATATTTCCAACTCTGCCGGCTGTATGCTCTCCCTTAGGACACTCACTTCTGCGTTGGTAGCGACAGAGCAGGCACCGATGAACGAGCAAAGGAAAGGCACAGCCGAGTTGCAACAAAACTTTATTTATGGACGTTGAGATTTAAACTTTGTATCATTTTCACGGGTTGGATTCTTAGCTCATGAGGTGCCCGGAAACAGGTGGCAGGTTGGTTTGGGCCCATTGGAAAAGGAAACCCTCTGTGAATTCTTTCTTTTGAAAAGCAATATAATCATGATGATGGGAATAGCGAACATTTATGGAACGCTGATTAAACAGAAGGCGCCAACAAAGGAAACGGCCTTTTGTTCTCGCTCTAGTATTCTAACACCCAAGGTAGGTAGGGTGGTGTAGATGGCGAAATTAAGTCTTAGCAGAAGGCACTTAATGGGCCAAGTTCACGTAGCAAGGATGTTCACCGGTCAGAAATCTCACTACAGCCAGAGGCAAGGAGGCACTCCTCCAGCATCCCTAAGCAACAGAATGCTCTGAGGAGGACATGATGAAATGCCAGTTGCCTGGGCTTTGTAGGACTAGTTCAGAAAAGTCAGAGCCACGGGTGGGGGTGCGACCCATCCACTTCCTGTACCAATTCCTTCTCCAACATTCTCCCAAATGCAGCAGAGCTTGAAGAGGCTCTGGGAATCAGCCAACATCAAGGTGAGGGATGAGGGCGGTGCATTTTATAAACGAGGTACCGCTTGTACAGTGGCCCCCAGAAAACAGTGCAGTCGAGGGGACTGCAGCCCATCGCAGGTGACATGAGCCCATCACAGCTCACTGTGTTCAGCTCTAGTGGCTGCACTGGCTCACCGGTCCCTGAGGTTCTACCCTGGGATCCCCAGAAGTAGGATTTGCCCACATGCAACTCCCCACAGGAGGCCTCCGCCTTCTGGACACTCTGGTCTCCCAAATATCCCTTCTTTCTGCCTGCCTGCCTATAGCCAGCCTCCCCCTTCTGAGCTCTATGCAAATCACCCTTAGGGCCAGCCTCCCTCTGCTGCCCCCCAACTCCCCCCTCCCGCCAGAATTCCATGCCAAAGGACGTGGGGACAGGGAAGAGAGCTGGGTGGCTGCTTTCCCCTCCTTTCAGGGCCGCTGCCTGATTTCTTCTCTAGCCTGGGCACCAAGGCATCTCTGGAGGAAGAGCGCTGCCTGCACGCCCAGCAGAGCCGCTGGAAAGCCTCGGATCCTGGACAGACACGGACCAGAAGCCAGAGAAAGCCAGCTCCTGGAGCAGGGAGCTGCCTCGCAGACACACACGCTGGTTGCCTAATCCCTGGGCCTTCAGGAACAGGAGGCCCCAGCGGCCGCCGCAGCAACACTGCTGCAACAGGCCGAAGGGGCGGGGCTGGAGGCCAGCTTCTCATTATGTAAAACGCTTGGCTCCTTCCTCTTTCTCTGCATCCTGCTAGCAATTTTGTATCCGGTTTGGGAATTCCAGGAACATCTGCAATTGTCTTCTGCCCAACCACACATGTGCAAGCCCGGCTTGGTCGTGTTCCTACCTGCCGGCGCCCTGTCATTAGCTGAGAGCTGAGAGCTGCGCAGGGAAACACAGCAAAGCCCAGCCGGCACCTACACCTGCGGGGCTCGCCACCCCTGCCTCACCCGGCTCAGGCCTGGTGCACAAAGACCAAGTCCCCGCTCCGGCAGGGAGAATCGCCAGGGCACAGAGGGTTGTTCAAACAGCCGAGGTCCTCTGACCAAACACACGGGACCTTTTTCACACAGGACTCCCCGCTCCTCTCCCCGGCCTCTGCAGGCAGGTTAGCCTTTGTGCAGGCGAGGTCAGGGCAGGCCAGGTGGAAACGAGTGAGGGGCAGCTGAGTTCAAGGACAGGCATCAGCTCGGGCCAGGGGCACCGGGGGCCTCGGCTCAGATCAGGGAGTGACTCCTTGGGCTGCAAGCTCCCCAAATGCAAGAAACCATTATCTTGGGAGTCAGCTACCTCTTCTCGCTGTTTGGGCCTCAATCTGTAAAATGGGGTAAAAACAGTGCCCACCACCGTGAATTAATGAACTAAATGAAGGGACGCATGGGACGCACTTGGAAGAGCCCATGGCCCAGAGTTCCCATGCAACCAGGGGTTACGGACATTTGTTATTATGCCCAGTCTTCGTCCCGACTATGAGGCCCTGTTCCGTCACCACCACCCTTACACTCCCCAGTATCCCCATGCCCCCTGCACCCTTTGCTCTACTCCCTTCATAATTTCTCTGTTCAGGGGCTTATCTGCCACCATCAGTCGTTGGCTAGGCTCCCAAATCAAGGAACTCCATGCGTGCGTTTCTCCCGGTATTATCTGATGCAGAGAAGGAACCCAGGAAATGCTTGAACAACTATAAACCACTACCTTGGGCCTCTCTTCCTGACTCCGAATCCCCACCTCCAGGGCCCAAGTAGATATCTTCCCAAGTACACCATGCAGGCAGTACCAGAAACTCCCCGTAACCCCTCCTGGGCTCTCTATCCTGGCTTCCTTGTCACACCCAGATCTTGGCACACGGGAGACACTCAATAAATGCAAATGAAATAACTCGGGAAATCATGGGGACTCACCCATTTGTTCAGGGTTGGGCTTACATTTTTGACATCATCTTGGATGATTCCCTCTCCCCCCTCCCCCACAAGACTCCGGTTCCCACGCTGTCGATTTCACCCACCGCCAAGGTCACCTGTTCCATCACCTCCTTGGTCCAACACTGCTGATCTCTCTTCCCAGCCTCACAGTCCAGGGACCAGCTCTTTGCTCACCAGCCATCCCTCCCTTCATCCTGCTGCCATGGGAGCACAGGTAAAGTCAATCCCCAGCTCAAAAGCCGTCCTGATTCTGCAAACTCCCAGGCCCAGCCGTTGAGCTCCTCCTACTTTTTGACCCCATCTCCGCCTCTCGGGTCCTCCGGCTGCGCCCAGCTACTGGGAAGCCCTGCCTTGACCCACCTCTGGCCCCACGCTCAAAGCAGACTGCCACCGGAAATGGCCGTCTTTGCCTCCCGACTCCAGCTCTGCTGTCAAAGCCGGGGACCCTCCACGGCCTCCTCAGAACTGTCCTTGCTCTGACAACTTCCTCGACCTCTCCTAGACACTCCTGCCTACCTCGGTCTTCCACTGACGTCGCTTGACCCGCTAGCCCACTGCACGTGTGTTGCGCCATGTGTTACACTGGTCGGCCAGCCCCGGGAAGATGGGAACCAGACCTCACACTTCTGGGCCTGGAGGAAATACTCCGCCCATAGCAGCTATTCGCACAGTGCGAGCGTAGATGTTTATGAGGATATATAACTATTCTTTTCTTTTCCTCGCGCAGCAACCGCTGGCCGAGACTCTGAGCCCCTTACAGGTGACCGTCGTCTGGGAGGCAGTGATGCTCCCCTTTGCTCTCAGTGAGCAGGTTCTGCACCTGTTAAGGATCTGCCGTGGGAGCCTGGCGAAGGGCGGAAAACCCAAGGACGCCTTTCCCGACCCGCTGGTCCCCCCCTTCAACTGCCACAGTCAAGCATTCCCTCTAGTTGACTTTGACGCAAGATTTTGTTTCCACGAAGGGATTAGGTGGATACGAATTTTTAAAAAGCTACCAGGGCACCTGGGTGGCTCAGTTGGTGGAATGTCTGCCTTTGGCTCAGGTCACGATCCCGGTTGTCCTGGGATCGAGCCCCGCGTCAGGCTCCCTGCTCCGTGGGGAGCCTGCTTCTCCCTCTCCTCCCAGCTCCTGCTGTCTCTCAAAAATAAATAGAATTGTTAATAAATAAATAAAAATAAAAAACTACTAATCTACTCCAGCCAGTTCACCTTACATAAGGGAAGAGTGAGACCAAGAGAGGGGAGGTGACCTGTGCAAGGACACAGAGCTACTGGTGAGGGGAGGGCAGATCTGTCTCCAAACTGGCCCGTGCACCTGCCCCTGCCAGACACGTCCACATGGGAGAGGGTCGCTGGAGCACACCCCCGGCCACCGCCACGGCCCCCACGTCTTCCTCCATCCACCTCGTCTCCTTCGGTGGGTGACTCTAAGGGTCTCAAATCCAGGAACAGGCGCAACAGAGACACGAGAGAAGCCGGTGGAGCCTAAGGGTGAATGAGGAGGCCGGGGAGCTGTGACAGGCCCCAGGAGGTGCACTGAGGAGCGCCCCGAGACTGCGCTCAAGGGAGAATCCTGGCTCCGTCCTCAAGTGCCTCGCTCTACCTAGTAAAGCCGGAGATACGAAATTTCACACGAAATACCCACAACTGCAGTATCAGCGACTAACCCAAACCTTCGTGGTAACGAGGTACAAGTAAAAACCAAACACACCCATGCCCAGGTCTCTGGGGCCACAGACGGCTGCATTCTGACTCCTGACACAGAGAACCCAGCAAGATGAGGGGAACCCAGGTCTGAGACTGTGAGGTCTTAACGATCTTTGGGTCTGAGAGTATAAAATTTAGTATAAAACGTGACTTCTAAAAGTGAGGCTATTCCAACATCCCCTTCCTGTGTCCATAATGCCCGTGCGGCGGCTAGGGACGGAGGGCGTCTGGGGAAAACACACAGCAGAAGCAAACCAGCCATGTTTTCCTAATAAAACTCTTAAAACGTGCCCCATAAGTAACGGCAGTTCTGAGTACGGAGTAATAACGCCACAATAAATTAGGGAGAGGAGCCCCAGCGGCTCGCAGCCCGAGGGGGGTCTCAGTCAGAGCGTCCTAAGCTGACAGACATAAGCAGGACAGACGACCCTTGCCATCAGAGCCACGGTATCCCCCACTCTCCTCTGCATCCCGTCCATAAAACAAGGTGATTTACGGAGACACGGGGAGGACCTTCGCTTCCCCTCTGCAGAATTTATTTGTCTTTAATGGCTTGCCGGGCCTCCCCTTCCTTCTAATCTCTTCCTCTCCCACCTCTGCTCTCTCCTCCGCCAAGGGACAGCCAGCGTGGCAGAGCAGCCCAGCAAAATGGTTCAAGAACAAAAGGGACAGGCTGAGCGGGCAGGAGAGAAG
The DNA here is from genome assembly GCF_002288905.1 of Enhydra lutris kenyoni. Classification (NCBI taxonomy): domain Eukaryota; kingdom Metazoa; phylum Chordata; class Mammalia; order Carnivora; family Mustelidae; genus Enhydra; species Enhydra lutris. The sequence goes on along the minus strand of NW_019154141.1, from coordinate 1,685,637 downwards.
GCGGCCTCAGCCTGAAAGGGGCTGGCCTGGCAGATGTGGGCTGAGGTTCCCACCTGGCTTTTATTGGGGAAAGAACTTATTAAAGTGAATAATTCCACCTGTAGTGAAAAATTGGAACACAGCAGGTGGGGGGTGGCGGGAACTCGGGGGATGCGCGAACGGGTCCCCCTTAAAGGGGACACAAATGATTTCGGCTTCTTGGACACAGCTCCAGGGATAATAGGGACCAGGATCTGTATTCGGACCATCACTACCATGACTCAAAATTCGTCCCCTTGCTGGCTCCCACACGGTTCTTGTCTTTTCCTAGAAGCAACTGCTCTGAAGCCAGGAGGCCAGAGGTGAGAAAGTGAGCGAAGGTCTTGGAAAGGACACACCTGCCGGGGAAGGCCCCCGCCTGAGACTGGGGTACGGTCTCCACAGGAAGAGAGTAAAAAATCCCCCAGTCCAGGTAATTAGACACTTGTCTGTCATACTTCTCAAAGCTCCTTCACTGACGTGAGTTCATTTGATCCTTGGAAGAGCTCTGCTAGGGCAGCCGGACTCCACCTCATGAAGGAGGGACCGAGGCCCAGAGAGGTCAGATGACTTGCCCCAGATCACACAGCTAGCTCATGACAGATCCTCTCAGCCCAAGTCTGGATTTATTCCTCTGTTCAGTACACCCACCAAAGTTGTTTGGGGGAACAGGCCAAAAAAAACCATTTTTTTCCCCTAACCGAGAACAAATGCAAATATTCACCATTAAAATTTAAAAAATCTACAGTTCGGGCACCTGGGTGGCTCAGTGGGTTAAGCATCTGCCTTCGGCTCAGGTCATGATCTCAGGGTCCTGGGATCAATCCCCACGTCGGGATCTCTGCTCAGCGGGGAGCCTGCTTCCCCCTCTCTCTCTGCCTGCCTCTCTGCCTGCTTGTGATCTCTGTCAAATAAATAAATAAAATCTTTTAAAAAAAAATCTACAGGTCAAATTGATTTCTGCAAAGCCCATCTCAGATGACACTGGGACAGAAGCCACTGAGCGTGTATCTGGCTAAGTCTGATTTTTCTTTTTCTTCTCAACAACAAGAGAGGTTTTCCCTGCCCAGCACCCCAGACTTATGTTGTCTCCCTTCCCTTTAGGCCCCAGATACCTTTCCATCTTCCCAACAGCTACACAAGGAGGGGAGACGTGGGCATGAGAGTGTCAGATGTGACGGACTCCAGATTTCCCGAGACTTGGTCAGAAACCCGCTGCATAAACTCCAGACAGCTCCTCCGGGAGGAGACTCCTCTGGGTGGGGCCAACACAGGGTCAAGGTGGCCCTGTGGTCTTCAGGGTCCAGAAAGATACGTCTCCACATCTGGACCAGGATATACCCACCCTAGTGACAGACACCAGAGGCCACCTGACGGAGTGGCCAAGGAGTGGAATGCACGTTCCTTTCCTGAAGAGTCCACGGCTATGTCAGCTGTGAGAATGTCACGGAACCAGGGATGGTCTGGAGGAAGACGGGTTCCAGACCAGGTGGCCCGGCACGAAGGCTTCAAAGGTTCCACCGCCCTGAGTACACTTCAAGGGTCAACCCGCACATCAGGCTTGGTAGACCAGGAGGCTGATTCCCTCACCAACCCCTTTCTCTACACGGACCTCTAAGCAAATCTTGTGGGCTGGCTCTGACCTTCCCGAGAGCTGTCCTTGCCGGATCCAGGCAGGCACCCTCCCTGCAATGTCAGGGAAGGCTGGTTCATTATCTAACAGGGCCGCCCACCCTTCCCCCAGGTACCCAGCCTGCACCCGGGTAGTACCGTCAGCTGGGCTGCCCAGGAAGCCCTGGAAGGTGTTAGCTGATAAGCAAGGTCGTAATTTACAAGCCTCAGTAGCCAGCCCCTCCCAGGGGCTTTTGAAAGGTTATTTTGGGGAAAGCAGTCTTAACAATCCAAAGGAAAGACGATCTGACCTAGGGTCTCTCAACCTTGGCACTGTGGGCCGCCATTTTAGGTTGGAGCATTCTTTACTGAGGGGACAGCCTTGTGCACTGTAGGTCATTGAGCAGCCCCCCAGCCTCCACCGACTGGATGCCAGGGAGCCTCCCCTTCCCCCTACGCTACAGCAATCAAAAGAGGTCTCCGAACATTGCCAAAGATCCCAGGAGTTGGGAGGGGGGGACAAGACCACCCCTGGCTGAGACCACTGGCATAATGGTGGGGGCAAGGGGAACTCGGAAGTGGGGGGTCCATCAAATCATACCACCTGGGGTCACCATCTGATGAGGCTTACGTGTAAAAGTCTGACCACAGGGCATTCTGGAAACCTCAAGGTGATACCGGCAAAGAAGACGAAAGGGCCTTCTCCATCAGGAGAAAAAGCGAGGGCGAAGTCGGCTTGCCAGAGCACTCCAGCTGCGTCGGGGGCAGAGGGGTGAGACGCTGTGGAGTGAGAGCTGAACAGAGACCTTTCCAAGAAGCCAAGGGCCACTTCTAAAATCCTCACCTCATAAAGGAGATGACTTGTCCACCATCGCTCCATCCCCCTCTCCTGACGTGTCCCTCCGTCCCTTCTACAGGACGGTCTGCTGAAGGTTTCTCGTTAGTATGGGAGGAAAGAGGCATCTAGAAAGGCCTACGCTGGTTTTCATGTACCTGGGCAGGTGCCCGTTTGGCCCCTGAAATGATCCTGGAAGCTGGAGCCAAGCTAGGACCCTGCTCAGGATGCTGAGAAAACAGAGGAGAAAGGGCTGGGGGGTGGGGGGGGGGGCAGGCTCCCAATTAATTGAGAAGACGCAGCCCTGCCACGCTTGAGTTAGACTGCCCAGAGGAATGTAGGGCCCTTTGTGTTCCCTCATTTGAAACAAAGGCGAACAGAGTTGGCTACAAAGGGGCCAGGGGGAGGGGAGAGGGAAAACCCATGGGTTCCTGTGAATGGACCCTGTTTGTGAGAGACGGGGGCGATACAGGGACAGAGGCCTGTCAAGGCAATAATGAGCATTTGTGGATAAAGTCTGTCCACATATATCTTTAAATTCATTTTCTTTTCTTGTTTGTGGAGAACGGTTTATTTCCCAAATTTAACTGCTTAAACTTCCTCTCCAGACCCGCATTGTCCAGTCCAGACGCCACCAGTTGATGGGCCACTGGAAATGGGGTAAGTCCAAGCTGGAATGGGCTCTAGGGTAAAATACACACCAGATCTCCTAGACTTCGTATGAAAAAAAATAAATAAATAAATAAAGTAGTAAAAACAGAAACAAAAATTTGGGAGCACCTGGGTGGCTCAGTCGTGAAGCATCTGCCTTCCGCTCAGGTCATGATCCCGGGGTCCTGGGACTGAGCCTTGCGTTGGGCTTCCTGCTCAACGGGAAGCCTGCTTCTCCCTCTCTTACTCCCCCTGCTTTTCCCTCTCCCACTTCCCCTGCGTGTGTTCCCTCTCTCGCTGTGTTTCTCTCTGTCAAATAAATAAAATCTTTTAAAAAAACAAAGTAAAATAAAATAAAGTAGAACATCTCACTAATAGGTTCCTTTTATATCAACTGCATGTTGAAATGATACAATTGGGGATATATTGGATATATATATATATAAAATGTATTATTAAAATCGACTTCATCGATTTTCCTGTCCTCTTTTAAATGTGGTTACTAGAAAGTTTATGATGACATACGTAACTTGGGTTTTACTTCTACGGGACAGTCCTGCCCTAGGCTAATGGTTCCCAGTTCCTGCTCTCTCTCTCTCCTACCTTACCTCCTCTCTGGCTCACAGAGCTGCCTCAGATTTTCTGGATCCTTTTGAAGAGTATATCAATCTTAATTCATTTGCCAAAGACATTCAAGAAGTCTTCTGCACGTACCGCACTAAGCTGGGATCTGTGGGGGACCCGAAAATGAATCAGACTCTTGGATTGGGGGCCAAGGCTCTGAAGGACCTGGCTTACCCCTTTAAGAAGTGAAGTCGAGAGAGGCAGCTGCGGGGAACCCACCAACACAGAAACTGCAAACGCCCTTCCCTTCCAGGCTTGGCCGCCATGTTGGACCAGTTCCATGTGGGCAGCTGGCGAAGCTAAGTTTTTACTTTCAACACACAAGTGGCTTTTCTGGTTCTTTTCTCTCCCTGGTGACATTAACCCCACCACCCGTTGTCTCTCCCTATACCACAGCTTTCATTTTTCCTTCCTCATCTGACACAGGGATCGTACATCTTGGAGAAAAGAACCTGCGTTTGAGGACAAAGTGTTGTAGCTCTTTGTCCCCCAAGCTGACCCCGTCCCCGGCTGAGGGCTTCAGTTTGTCAAGCCACGGAAGGCCCATGAAGAGCAATGGGAGAGGGTCGAGAAAGGGCATTCATCATCCCAACCCACTGCATGGACAAGGAAGGCTAATTTTCATCCAGAAAGGACATACATACATCAGTGATCAGTGATCGGTACCATAACTCCAGCCAGCGTTCTTAAGGGGAGCAATTCCAACCCCTCCAGGGGGCATGTGGCAATGTCTGGAGTCATTCCTGATGATCATAACTGGAGAAGGGGACACTGCTAGCGCCGAGTGGGCACAGGCCGAGGGATGTGGCTAAACATCCTACGACACGAGAAGAGAATTATCTGGCCCAATAGGTCAATGGTGTTGAGGTTGAGAAACTCTGATCTAGAATATGGAGGAAGCGAGTATCCCCCCCCCGCCCCCCGCACCACCACCACCACCATCGCCAAGCCAGAGCTTGCTCTCATCTCTGGCATCAGCGAGCATCCATCCTCCCTCAACACCACCTTCCAACAAACACACCTGGGAGCAGATCCAGGAAAACCTGAAGGATCAGGGCAAGAAGAACAACCGGGAGAAGAAAAACAGTCCAAACATGATTAAATAAATTAGCGCCGCTAATTACCAGGGTTCTAACTTAGCACCTGGAGCAACAGCTGGGGTTGCACAGCATTGAGCAAATATCATCCCCAACTCGGGCCGACTCTGGGCATATTGACTTGCTCCTCCCCGCCTTCCTCTGGCAGAAGAGGTGCCTGAGAAAAGACGAAGCAATAAAGTCTTGGAGCAGAGTGGCCGCCCTCTGGAGGTGGGTTCAATGCCACGGCCGCCTCTGCCACACCTGCACACCCCAGCAAGGACATTCCCGGAAGAGTAGGTTGCTCAATGCAGTAAAATCTCCTCCCAGGCTGAGGTCCCAGTTTCCCAAGCTGCTGACGTCTGCAACTTACCCGGCCTCCTGCCTCCATGAATATTGTCACCTTCACGCTTGGGAAATGTCCGGACAGAACCGACTGCCCCCTCCCAGCCTCTGCTTTCACTACTTCTCTGCTCTGTCCTCTGGGCCTGACACCATTTTCTCTGGAAGGACTGTTATTTGTTCTACGAGGTACTCCCAAGGCCCTGTGTCTCGCTACTGTGATTCCCCCGGCTGGGTCGTAAAGTCTAACTAGATGCTCACTGAACGTGGGAGACTCACTAGGCCACCCAGACACCGTTGCAACGCGCAGGTCTCCAGTCCCCAGGGCTGCTGCCTCCCCGTCACCACGGAAACGCGGCTGTGTCACAGCCACACGGCTTATAGGTAAGAAGCACCAGGACTCCGGTATGGGGCTACGTCTCATTTTGATTTAAAAGCTGCTGTTAGGGACACCTGGGTGGCTCCGTGGGTTAAGCCTCTACCTTCTGCTCGGGTTATGATCTCAGAGTCCTGGGATCAAGCCCCACATCGGGCTCTCTGCTCGGCGGGGAGTCTGCTTCCCCTCCTCTCTCTCTCTGCCTGCCTCTCTACTTACTTGTGATCTCTGTCTGTCGAATAAATAAATAAAATCTTTTAAAAAATGAAAAATAAATAAAAGATGACATTGGAGGGATTTTCCCAGATTGCACACTTTACTGGGTTGAACTGTGGCCCCCAAAAGATATGACTCCATCCTCAGAATCTACGCTTATGTCCTTGTTTGGGAAAACCATTTACAGATGGAATTAAGTAAGGATCTCAAGACCAGATCATCCTGGATTACCCGGGGATGGGGGCCAGAATCCAATGACAGGTATCCTTACAAGAGACGGGGGGAGGGAAAGACAGACACGCCGAGGAGGAGAACGCGTGGAGATGGAGGCGGGGATTGGAGCGACACTGTCCCAAGCCAAGGGAAGCCCGTGGCCACCTAAAGCCGCAAGAGGCCATGGGGGATGGTTCCCTGGAGCCTTCAGATGGAGCCTGGTCTTGCTCCCATCTTGCTTTTGGACTTCTGGTCTCAGAACCGTGAAAGAAGAGATTCCTGCTATCTTGTCTAGTTGGAGGCAAGCTGTTCCAGCAGCCCTAGGAAAAGAAGGAACACACATCCAACCCCACTTCTCATCAACCATGTTGCCCACAAATGCGGCTTTTTTAGCACAAAACATGGCATTCTGGGCTTGAGTTGTGAGTGCATTCATTCACACTTTTATCAGACCTCTGCTCTGCCCTAACACACTTCCTTGGCATTTCCATCACAATGGTCCTTCCTGAACCCTCCACATATCCCTCTCACCCCTTGCCCTGTCCCTCCACGTCCTTATTGCTCAGCAGCATCATACTTTGACAGCATGTGGTTGACACAGCCTCCCCCCCACCCATCTGAATGTATGCCTCCTAAGGGCAGAGGACGGTTCTGCTTATTGACCATTAAGACTCCAGGAAGGAGAGTGTGTAGCACGTAGTAGATTCTTTAAAAAAATGGGTGGGATGAATAAAAGCATAGTCCTCATCTTCAAAAGCAGAGAAAGTCTAGAATGTTCTACTATGTTTTCATTCCAGAGCCTTGTCTGCAAATATAAAGTCTTCCTGCACCCTCCCTTGGGTTACCATGGACTTTTACACGTATCACGCTGGCTCCATGAATTAGAAGTCCATCATGATTTGTCTTTGGAAAAAATGGGATTTTTCTCCGAAGGGAAATTCCTGTGCTCCTGTTGGCTAAAGCATAGTGCCTAAAATGCCCCTAAATTTTTAATGAGTGACCATTTTTTTGTGTGGGTGGGGTTTTGTTTTGTTTTTTTTTGTTTTTGTTTTTTGTTTTGTTTTGTTTTTTTTTCATCCCCCTTGTTAGCCCTTTCTTCAAGACATACATGTTGAGACGCACAGGGAGTGATGATTTGGAATGTCTCAACATGCAGACATCATGCTGCCTGGCAGGCCAGTGCTCCCCTGGGCAGCCAGTGGCTTCCAGGAGGTGGTTGCCACCAAGGCTTGCCATGTTCCTGACACATCTGAGGACATTCGTGACACTGAAATCACACAGAGAAGTTCTAGCTGGACCTCCTCTTTAGGAACTCTGAGGTCCAAGGACCCTCTGTGTAAATGCATTACAGCATTTGGTCAACAGGTGGTTATTGTTCAGCTCAGCCCAGATGAGCGCAAAAGGACCTTTCATAACAGGTGAGCTCTGGTCTTTCTGTAGGGACAAATGAGACCCTCTCTAGTCACACTTTTTTCAGACATTAGTTCTGCAAATAATAGCATGGAACTTTTCAGGGCAGGATAATAAGTAAACAGAAGTCTTCCGGGTTTTGATGCAGGGGGCCTTAATAGGAAGGGGGACAAAAAAAAAAAAACTGGAGTCACAGGGGAATTTGAAAATTAAAAAAACAAAAACCAAAAAACTCTGTTTTCTAAACAAAGCCAAAATATTCTTAGTACTTCCATCTGCATTCATTTGGCTCTTCCTTCTAAGCTTTCCATCAAAAATAGCCCATCACCGTTGTGTTACTCTGGCCCAAGGACCATGCTGGGAAAGGAAATCTACCCTTAAGGGGCAGAGGAGAGAACAAAATGTCCTCAATGTGCCAGAATAAGAAAGCTCATTAAAATGGTTTCAAATTTACACTGCAACTAACTTTAAAACAACAAAACCAAAAAACAAGCACTTGTCGAGTTTTGGTGAAGTATCAAAGCATATCCACAATGATCCAAAAAAGTTACAAATATACTTACATGTCTGGCTGCAGCTGGATTTTTCTACAAGTCTACACGTGTGCCTTCAGACTGAAAACGCAGAAGCAAGTCCCACAATCCAGCCAGACAAGAGGGAGCTTAGCAAAGGCAGGAAAAGAGGCCGCTCTTCCCAGTTTTTTTGTTTCGGGAAATATAGTTATCTTTCATAAGAATATTATAAGGCCAGCATGCAATGTATGATTGCATTATTATTATTATTACCATTATTTTAATTATGCCTGTATTATTGTCATTTTTCAATGAATAAACAACTTCTAAAGATTTCTCAGTTTTCATTACAAATACAGTCAATATCAATAAGTACGAACCACCATACAACAAAAGCTCTTTGGGCTCTCAGAAACCTACAAGTGAGTCCTGAGACTAAAATGGAAGAACCAGGGCGGTAGACGAATATGTCACGATTTCACTAAGGAGGAAAGGAAAAAAAAGGAAACAAAAACCAGATCATCAACGATGATGGCAAATACCAGCGAATTTATCTTCTCTGGGTTCCTCCTCTACTTTTAACTTTCTGTGACCACATAGTGCAGACCACACGTGAAGATAAGAGACAGAGCATTTCTCCAGCTCCTATGGGCGATACTGTCTCCATAATGCATAGAACAATATTTAGACCATACCTTGGGTTTAGGTCCAGAGCAACGGTTCCTAAAATGAAATTTATTTTCCTCTGGGAAGTTGGGGAAGGATTAAGTTCCCGAAAACCAGTAAGTAACAGCAATATTGGATCATTTTGATGAAAACTTTTTTTTTTTTTTTTTTTTTTTTTAGCCACAGGGGGAAAAAAAGTAGCCAAGTCCTAACACTAAACCCAGGCTGGGTATGGGGATTTCTACCTCAAAAAGAAGGTGGAGGACTGAAGCCTGAGTTTGTGGACCCTCTACAAACAGGGAAAATCATCCTAAATAGCGATGCTCCCATAGCCTTAGAAGATGCCCGGAGAAGAATGACTTAAAAAGAAACCTGCCTGGCCTTCGGTCACCTGGCTCTTTCTGGGTGGCCCTTCCGAGTAACCACCCCGGGAGATTTCTATTCTGTAGCCGCAGAAAAGAAGCTAATGAACATTCCTCAGGGAGCAGTGAGAACCAGCGCGCTAAAGCCCAAGGTGGTTGGTTCTGAAGAATTTCTGGAATGGGCATCCTGGAATTCAGAAGCTCCGGGGACCTCTCCAGCCACGGACTCTCCTGCATGGAGGTCCTCCAGGAGCCTAGTTCTGAAAACGGTTCCTGTTGACATGCAAGCGGCCAGAGCATCCTGTCCTGCCCCCCCTACCCCCCCACCCCCCCAGCCCCCACCCCCACCGTGGGCTCGGCTACCCCGCCCCGAGGCTATTCCCTGGGCAGACCCCAGGCACACAGGCCCCTTCTGAGGTTTTCCAAGCCGCCTCTCCTCTGGGCGGCTCTGGCAGGTCCACACGGCTCCCTCGGGCTGCATAATTAGCGGGCTTCGGGCCACCGTGCCCGGTCTGCTGCGGTTCCCCATGCCCAAACACAGCCCTCCAGCCCCCTCCTCACTGGCGCCACTTCTGCCGACGCCTCGCACACATCCCCCACACCCCGGGGCCACCTCGCCAACCGTGGGTCCCCGCACGGCAGCCCCGGGGCCCGCCACCGCCACCCTCACACCGACACGCTCCCTAATCCGCTGGCAAATGCAGAGCTAGTCTACAAAGCCCTCCTGTCACCACCTCAGAGCCCAACTTAGTCTCAACCCATTGAGAGCCTTTTCAAAGCTATGGTGGGAAGAGGGAAAATGCAGGGACCACAAGAAAGGCTCATCTCGCATCTGGATTCTGTCCTCTCTGTCTCCTTCCCTCTTTCTCCTTCTACTCCCACCCCCCTGCCCCAGCCCCCCAATGAAAATCACAATGCCACCGCTGGAAGGTAATGTCTTAGGAGGTCATTTCTTCTATCCTCCTGCTTTGGGGCGGGACTGACCTCAAAAATATACATGCAAAATTGCTGTCCGGCTCTAGAAGGCCAATGCCACAGCCAACCTCCTTTCTACACATACCTGGGCTATGAACCCAGGGTCAAGCTCATACCCGTGCTCTTGACAAGCAACACGAAACATACAACAAAACGCCGTCACTGTCTCCATGCCCACTGGGGACACTCTCTGGGGCCGCGTGGACACCCCACTCCCCACCCAAGCCATCACGAAACCCTCTTCTAATGAACCTGGAAAAGGCAAAAGTGAACACACCGGGACCAGAGGAGCACACCCGTTCTTTGTGTTCTAAAGTTTACTTTCAGCTTCAGCAAGCGAAAGGATTTTTTTTTAATATAATAAAAAAAGTTATATGACTTTAATTAAATGCACTTATTAAAAGGGTGAAATATTTGGAGAGGCTGTTTCTGTGCTCGAGGCACATTTTCCAGCGTGCTGTAGACCGTCTGCATCCGTCCGCTCTAGGCAATTTTTAATGCACAAATAAATCCGCACCTGACGTGCTGACAGATGATTATGCCGTGTGGCAGCCAACAAAAGTAAACACAGGGGCAAGTTTTAACCTCTTGCAGTCACAGAGCCTTCCCTGCTGGGCCCGGCTCAGGTGCACGGGACTGCTAGCAAAGGCTTGGCCTCCAGCGAGGCATCTTCCTGTCCCTGGAAACGGGCTGTCCTCCCATCAGGCTGTCCCGAGTGTGGGCCGAGCGAAGGGACAGGAGCGGGTCAAGGGAGGGGATGGAGAGGAAGACTGGCCACACAGAGGGCCCTCCCTTCTCCCTCCCCACCAACCAGCACCCTGCCTTCCCTCCATCCTGTTTACCCTGCGGCCCGAAGCTCCATGGGCTTCTGCACAGCAGGCTGGTCCACGACCGGCCAGCGCACTCCATGGATCCTTCCAGGCGCCAAGCTGACCCGGCCACAAGTTTCTCCCAGCTTTGCCCAAAGTCCAGCCAGTTACTAGAGCGCTGAAGAGGGAAGGGGCAGTTTCCTCCTCATATAGTAGGACGTCAGCCGAGGGAGCGGGCAGGGGAGGAGGAGTCCGGGAATGGAGGCTCTGAGAGAATCTCGCACAGTCTGTCCAGCAGGCTTACATCCCACCAACAACCTTGGGGCAGAGCGGAGAGCATGCGTTCTGCATCTGTAAATCATCACTATTGTTACTGTAATTTACTGGGTGTTTACTACAAACAGAACCCAGTGCTAAGTGCTCTAATACATTACCTCATTTTATTTCCACACTCTCCATGGCCTGGACCACTAAAACTCATTCGTTCTTATCACTAATTTGAACAGCCTCCTCTTAGCCCGTTCTCTCCACAAGCTTACTGTCCTCGTGCTTATTAGAAATACTAGGTTATTGCCCACCCCCCAAAGCCCACCCCCGGGGAATCCATAACAAAGAGTACAAGTACAAAGAAGCAACCACATCTACCTCTAACAGCCCTGAGCACGCACATATTTTTTTTAAAGATTCGTTTATTTATTTTGAGAGAGAACGCGCACAAGCAGGAGGGGCAGAGGGAGAAGGAGACCGCATCTCAAGCGGACTCCGTGCTTAGCGTGCAGCCCCATGTGGGGCTCAATCTCACCACCCCGAGGTCATGACCTGAGCTAAACATAAGAGCGAAACGCTTAACCCACTGCGCCCCCCGGGTGATCCCACTCCCCAACCAAGCACAGGTGTTTGAAGAATAGAGAGGAGCTCAATTACGACCACTGAAAAAATACTTTCTTTTTCCTCTAGCGATAAGTCTGGGGATACATAAATTTATTTTTAAAACAACAGAAAGGCTTGGGCACCATGAAATGTGATCAGATAAACACAAAATTCCTACAGTGGATGGAAGGCTAAAGCAGGTGCCTTCCTCCGTGGCAGCCAAGAGACGGAGCTGGACATGAGCAGGGAGGCGGCCTCGCTGGTGGACATGTGTCAACCTTCTGAGTCTGGGGCACGTTCCACTTCACGAGGTAGAGCTCGGTGCTGCTCCTGGGCCGAGGGTATAGGTCTTTCTTTTCCCAGCGCCTCTAGCACCCAAGGCAAGAGCAGCAGGCTTAGGTTCCCTGCCTCTGTCACGCCTGTGGCCTGACCTTGAGCATGAAGCCCTAACACAGAGCAGTGGGAGTCCTCAGAGACCCCACCCAGGACTGACGGCCGCTTGGGGAGGCGGCCCGTCTCCTGTGGCCTCCTGTGCCCGGTGTCAGGTCTGTGACGGATGTGCCCAGCAGTGGAGGTGACACTCTCCGGACCGGCTCTGCAGCACCTGAGTCACGGTCCCCAAACCTGGTTTCTCGCCCTTCGCTCTTCGTGGAGATGCTGAGCAGAATGCAGTCTGCTTTCAGTAAATCCTATTTTGGCCTCACTTAGCCTGAGGTCATTTCTATTGCTTACGCCTAAGGCCTAGGATGGAGATAGGGTTCTGTGCACGCTTCCTAGCATGGGTACTTGGAAATTAAAACAGTTGGACTTCTTCCTCGTTCTGTTTCTTACCTTTATTAATTTTCAGTCTCTATTGCAATAAAATATGCAATAGAAAAAAATGTACATTTCATGAGAGTACAGCTCATGGAATTTTCACCAAGTAAATACACCCATGTAACCAGTACTCTCAGGCGTCCACCTTCCCATCATCACCACCAAACAAGGACAATCTCTATCCTGACGTCTGGCACCGCAGACCCTGTCTGAACTTCATGTCAACATAGTAATACAGGGTGCAGTCTTCACCTCTCACTCAGCCTCATGCTTGGGAGACGCGTCTCTCCTGCCGGGTGCAGCGGTGGCGCGTTCATTTTCATGGCTGCATACTATTCCACCGCATGCCTATCCCATGGTCCATTTAGCCCTTCTATGATTGACAGACAGCTGAGTGCTTTGTAACTGCGGCTATTTCAAACAAGCCTGCTAGGAACATTCTAGTACATATCTTTTGGGAAAATGTGAACATATTTTTGCTGGGTTATAGATCAAAGTACTTAAAATGGGTGTGTGTGTGTGCACGTGCACACACTTTGGAAGTGCTGCCAGTCTTCTAAAGTGATCATAGCCAGAGTGCCTCCATGGGCCAGTCGGTTAAGCATCTGCCTTCGGCTCAGGTCATGATCCTGGGGTCCTGGGATCAGCAATCGGGCTCCCTGCTCAGCGGGAGTCTGCTTCTCCCTCTCCCTCTGCCCTTCCTCTCCACTTGTGTGCTCTCTCTCAAAATAAATATTTTTTTAAAAATTAAAAATAAATTTAAAAAAATAAAAAATAGGAATGCCTGGGTGTCTCAGTGAAGCATCTACTTTTGGCTCAGGTCATGGTTATGATCCCAGGCTCCTGGAATCGAGTCCTGGATCCAGCTCTTGGCTCAGCAAGGAGCCTGCTTCTCCCTCTGCCTGCCACTCCCCCTGCTTAGGGGCTCACTCTCTTTGTCTCTCTGTCTCTCTGACAAATAAATAAAATCTTATAAAAAATAATAAAAATTAAAAATAAAGGGGGCGTGCCTGGGTGGCTCAGTGGGTTAAAGCCTCTGCCTTTGGCTCAGGTCATGATCCCAGGGTCCTGGGATCGAGCCCCACATCGGGCTCTCCGCTCAGCAGGGAGCCTGCTTCCCCCTCTCTCTCTGCCTGCCTGTGATCTGTCAAATAAATAAATAATCTTTAAAAAAAAGGGGGGGGGACCATATCTATTTAGAATGATTTTTCACTGGACTCCCAGAACAACTTCTGTCCCCAAGATGTAAGACACTGGGGAAGAAAGAGATGAATAAGAAGAAGGATGTCGGTACAAATCCGTACGGTGATGTTTCCCTCTTCTGAAATGATTCCTCTGCAGACGTATGAGTCAGTCTTGGTATCCAGCCCGCTGCCACCCGGCTGGACCTGGGTTACATGACTGCTGACAGGTCATCATGAAAGTCAAGAGCACAGCTGGATCGGGACTTCTGAACTCACGGCCTTTTGACCCAGCAGCACAGACTCACATTCCTTCCTGCCAGCCCCACTGGCCCCAGGACACCGGCGGCCGTGTGGGGATCACCACCTTCCCCTGTATCCGAGAGAAGACGGTTTGCATTTGGACGGGGATCCTGGGCCCGAAGGCCTGCGGGGCCAGCAGGAACTTCAGTCAGACCACGAGGGCCAGGCAGGGTGGGGATCAGGTCAGGAGTGGTGGGGATTTGAATTGGGAGCGAATGTCCAGTCTTAGAGGAACATTTATTACTCGGCTCGCTGATTTTTACCATATGGGAAAGAAGACCCCGCTGCTGCCAGATTTTCTGACTTTTCAAGGGGAGCTGGAAAACTGGATTTTTTTTTTTTATGAGATACTGCAATTTGTAATGTTGGTTAACGATTTAAAAAAAAAAAAATCTCTGAACACCGTCAGCCCAACAAGACACATCTAGAGATCAGATCAGGCCCCAGAACCAGCTCTGGATAGGGCCACCCCTGGCTTGGGTGGATTCAGCACGTTATGTTCCCAGGAGGTGGCCTTCTGGGGCAGCACAGAGCAGAGCCAAATGGAAATCACCATGACAGCTGTCCAGAGAGACACAACCGAGATCCAAATTCCTTCTTTCTTCCGTGGATGGGCTCCCTCCTTATGGAGGACCCTCTTCCTTACCCTGACTAAGGCAGAGTTCCAGTGAAAACCCTAACCATCAGGAACACCTCGGACAAGGTGCCTCACACCTGATGGGGGGGAGGGGGGGACTCTTGTGTTCTTCCCTCTACATCTGGCGGCGAGGTGTCGCGTAATTACCGCAGGTCGCCAGCTCTGCCCCCGGGCCTCATTGCACTTGGCAGGATCCTTTGGAATTGACTACATCTGGTGAAGTGAAGCACAACCTGAAAAACAATTTATTCCCGCAAGAACTCATCAATGAGAAGACACTCCCACTTCCGCCAGTGAGACCCGCCTTCCCATTGGCGCAGCCGCCACGTGAGGGTCTCCCCCAGCTGCCTGCACGGGCGTTGACGAGACGGGCCACCTACCTCTTCTTTTCTGCCTCTCCCCTGACCACCGGGCACCAACACCACCTCCCCGTCTCTGCCCTCATTCCCTCTCTCTGACGGCCCTCATTCAACATATCCCTCGTGCACACGTCCGCTCACCAATTCCAAGAGTGAACAGCTGGAAGCAATCTAGCCACGGACATGGCTGGGAATAAATTTGCCCATTGACTTTCTCCTGGCCTCAGCTCCCACTTTCTAGATCTTCATCAGGCAGGTACACAGTTGGCGCTCAATAAATGCCGGTCGCATGTCCTGTATAAACACCAGTCTCCCGCATGCAACCAGCTGCTGTGGAAGGACACGAGCGCCTAGCCAGGACGTGTAATCTCACCACACCCCACATGCAGGCTAAGACAGGTGTCCCCAGACAAGGGAACAGGCACAAAGAGGTCCTGCGGCCATCTGGGCAGATGGCAGACGGAGAGGCGAGAGGCAGGGCCTGTTCCAGGTCATTAGCTTCCGAAACCCCACTTCCCAAGTGCCTCCGATGATTATTCAATAAGTTAATAACCTAAATGCTCAATAAACATTAACGACCTACCAGACACTTAATTTACATCGTGAGCTCAGGCAATTCTTCCAGCAGCCCTACGAGGCTCGGTTGAGGAGTCTTAGGAGGATAAAGAGCTTTCCCAGGGAAATTAATCAAGCCCGTCTCAGAGGTTCATAAGTGGGGCGATCTGGGCAAACATAGGGCGGGGGCATCTTGGGTTGTCCCGATTCATGGTGGACAGGTGTCAGGGTTGCTGGAAATCTGCCTCAGGCCGGACTTCCCCACCCGAATGCCATTTTTTTAAATGCTATTTTTTTAAGATAGAGGCATTGGTTCAAAGGCTGCAACGTGGTAGAAGACAGATGGATAGAATAAAGCAGACTGTGAGAAGCACCAAATGAGGAGGAGCGATCACACGTGTTCCAAGATCAGAGCACCAGGGAGACTCTTGGTGACCTGGGTGTTCGGGGAAGGCGTCACGAAGAAAAGCAGGACTTTAGCCAGGCTTCAGGCATGTAACTGATTCCAATCAGCACGGAAGGAAGAAAGAGGGAGAGGGCAATAAAGTCAAGTGTGCAGAAGTGAGACTCTGCCCGCCGAGTTGAGGGGGACGCAGGAGAGCACCTGGGTACGTCACAGGGTCCTCTGTTCAGAGCAGGGTGGGGAAGAGGGGTTTGCATGGTTTGCACAGGATTGAGGAAGGATTTCGTCTACACCCAAGGAATTCCAACCTATCTTGTAAGACAACAGAACTCACTATGGGTTGAGCGCAGGAGAGACCCAAGTGGTGGTTTCAGGAGTGAATGGACCGGACAAAAGAGAGGATAGAATGATGGGTCAGTTAGAAGTGCTCTCCATAAACCCCCACGAGTAAGAGTCCCCAGTACCAACAGAAATCAGCCACCAAGCCCTGTCGACACCTTCTCGATACCCTGTTTGCATTCAGTTGGGACAGGAAACCACGCTGGGAGTCTGAGAGAAGAGGAAGGGTTGAATCCCACTTCTTATTTCCAAATCCGATCACCAAAAGAATGACAGAACTACTGCTCGTAAGAAAACATTTGAGGAAGTTTAGGCTCAAGTCATTAGGTAGAAATGTCAAGGGGACAGTAAGAGCTAATCAGAAAGTCCCCACTGTGGTTCAGAGACACTCTTGTCATTCTCAGATACAAAATGAGACCCTTCCCATCAGCTCGCTTTCGGGACACTAGCAGCAACAACTTCCATGCTGACCGTGAGGTCGGGGGCCCCCAGGGAAACTTGCCCCCTTACGCTCCGCCTCTGTTTAGTCCCCTACCTTTGAGTCCGGGCTGGCCCTGGGA
The DNA here is from genome assembly GCF_002288905.1 of Enhydra lutris kenyoni. Lineage (NCBI taxonomy): Eukaryota > Metazoa > Chordata > Mammalia > Carnivora > Mustelidae > Enhydra > Enhydra lutris. Next base: position 1,668,918 of record NW_019154141.1, on the reverse strand, counting down.
CTTGCTCTCACCAACATAATGTGGCAGAAGGAATGCGTGCTGGTTCCAGGCCCAAGTCTTAAGGAGATCCAAGAGAGCCGTGCTACCCTACTGGATGGATCACGTGGAGAGACCACGTGGGGAAAGAGAAACCCTAAAATGATAAAGACACAGAAAAAGACCTAGTATCCCAGGGTCCCTGTGCCCCAGCTGGGACTAGCCCTGGCCAACTCTCAGCTGAATGAAGCTTCCTGAGTACCACCACCAAGCAGACTAGCAGAAGGGCTGCCCAGCCAAGTCCAGCTCAGACCCCAGAATCACTCACAATAAGAGAGCTGCTGTTTTAAGCCACTAAGTTTAGGGGTTGTTTGTTATGCAGCAATAGATAGCTGATACACGTCCACAAGGCCATCACGTGACATTGGAGTGCTCTGCCGGTCCATGCAAAGCTCCATGCACAGGCAGGTACGTGCTTATCCCGAGGGATGAAAAGTGAGAATGTAAACAGCAATACAGAATCACTGCCACGTACAACCTACTAGTATCCAAGCTTAGTGGGTAGTTGGAACCTGCATAAACATTTGTAAAATGGATACAGGGCAGCCAATCTGATTTTAATAGATGCTAGTGAAGCCGGTCCAAAGCTTACTTATTCCTGCAAGCCTTCCTAGGAACTTGCAAGCCTCAATGTCAGGAAATGTTCTCACTGATCCGATTGGAGTCCCCAAGACTCCTGAAGCCCGTTTCCTCTTACACAGTCAGATGGAGAACAAGCTGGTCACTGTCCCCATGTCCACCAATGTGGCACCATCCTCGGCTTACCTGAGTTCTCTTTTCACCAAGAATTAGAAGGCGACTGCATTCTGACTTCTGCAGACTGATTTTTGCCACCTTTCTGTGGTGCCACCGTTTCTGTTCAGCGAGAACCTCCTGGGCAATCTTGTGAAAATGGAGTTTCTGCTTTGGGAGGTCTGGGCTGGGGCCCGAGAGTCTGCATGGCTAGCAAGTCCCAAAAGAGGCTCCTGCTGCTGATCCAAGGACCACACTGTGCATGGCTCTCTCATTTTACAGAGGAGGAAAACAAAGCGCAGACAGAAGTTTCTACCGCCAATTTCAGGTCCCTCAGGCAGGACTGCATGTTCCCCCAGGGAAGGATTAGCTAGAAACCAGCATGAGCAACCAGGGCAGGCTTTACCTACCTACAGAGCACTGGGTCTGGAGCAGATGCTCCCTGGCCAGTTAAAGAAAAGCCCGCTGCATTGGAATCAGCCCCAGAGCTTATGAAAGGCAGACCCCCAGGCACTCCTGCTAGGAACTGACTCAGGAGCTCTGGCGTGGGGCTTCGGAAACTCCGTGGGTGATTCTGACGCCCAGCTGGGTTTGGGATTGTTCACCTAGACTACTTGCGAGGTGGTGACCCCCAGAAAGTGAGACACAAAATGATTTGCTAGCCAAGACTGATTAAGGGGCCTCTACGTTCCAGGCACTGTTCTAAGTCAATACTGAATGATCTAAATGTCACCACAACTCTATCTAGTCAGCTCTGCCATTCTTCCCATTTTACAGAGGCCAAAACTGAGGCTTGGAGCAGCCATGTAACATGGCAAAAGCCACTCCCTTAGTCAAGGGGCTGAGGCGGGATTAGAAAACAGGTCCTTAACTTGAGTCTACATCGTAACCACGATGCCCTGTTCCTCTGATTTACTGAGAAGGTAAGCTTCTTGAAAAACCCCAAGGGCACACGGTTCGATCCACTGGGGCCTTGTTCCCTCTAAGGAGAAGCTCTCACCTGCTCCCAAGAACATCAGCACATGTTCCTCGGGAGGAACGGCAGGAGATGATCGGAATCAAACATGGTAAATTCTGAGTTTGAGCAAACTCCACAGCTTTCCTCCTGCACAGCCTCCCCGGCAAACACAAGCACATGCATCTCCAAGGCTGGGAGGCGCGTGTGGCAACATTCCCCAGACGTATTGGCCACAGGATCCTTTTGTCCCAGAGCATCTTGAGACAGGAGGAGGATGCCAGGAGCTCCCCAGCTTGGGGGGACTGTGAGCCCAGAACTGTTCTTCCAGACTGTAGCAGGCATGTGAAGTTCCCAGAGAGCTTGTTAACACGCAGGTTCTAATTCCCTAGGTCTGGGTGGGGCCTGAGCATCTGCATTTCTAGCAAGTTCCCAGCAGATGCTGCGGCTGAGTCACACTTGGCCTGACCACAGGCTGGAGCACTGCACTGGCTGGCGGGCTCCACTCTGCGCTGCCTCCCCAGACAAGCCTTAGTCCAGCGCGTCGGCCCCAAGAGAACACCCCTGATGCAGATTTCCAGAAGGGCTGGCCACCGCTGACCTCCCCAGACGTGGAACTCATCCACAGCTTGCATGGTTCATCAGGAACCCCAGGCCAACGGGGCGGGGTGGGTCCCGACCTTCTAGAGAGGGATCTACCCCAGGGTCCACACCCCAGCCCTCCTCTCCATCTCTCCCCAGCCCTTGCCTCCGGAAGCCCTCCTCCTGCCGGTGAAGCCCTCCCAGCGGGCAGCCTCCCTCCCTGGGCTGCCCAGGGTCGCCGTGGCCCCGCTGCAAGGAAGGAAGAAGAGGTAAAAGGAGGATAAGCAGAGAGTGAGGAGGCCCCGTGAGGTCTTGTGACCAACTGGGCCTCCCGGTGCCGCCAAGGTGGCAGTGCCAACGCGCTGCGCTGAAATCCTTGGCCGGGCTCCGAAGCAAACACCCACTCCCAACAGGCCCTGGTGTGCCTCCGAACAGACTGTGTAAATAAGGGGGGGGGGAGAGAAACCCCAACTGGCCACAGATCCCGCTTTCAAACACGTTGAAACAAAATAATCCCTCTCACTCACTCCCTCCTGCTCCCTCCTTTTTTTTCCTAAGTTTCCACTGGTGCCGAGGCCTCGGTGGAGCCTGGCCCGCGGCGTGTTAGAGCCTGCAGCCTACCTGTCCTGCATAGGAATGAAGCCCGGAGGAGTCACACGATATGCCCGCGCTGCAGGCCCGGGGACGACAGCTCCCGCATTCAGAGGCCGGGAAACAGAGCAAAAGCTGTTCTCGGAGCTCGGAGCTCGGCTGAGAAGGGACCTGGTGGGGGGCGGCATGGGGGCGGGTGGCGGGCAAGTCAGCAGGGAGAGCGAGCTGCATGAGAGCCAGTCTGGTTAACCCCCCTCCAAAGTGCAAACCCCCAAGGCAGAGAACTGAACCCCAGAGAAGGGAGCTGGAAATCCAAAGCCCAGAAGGAGCTGCTCCTGGACAGCCTCTCTCCAAGGGCTCTCGGAACTCCCAAGTGTGTGCCCAGACAAGGGGGTAACTTGCTTGTGGTTTGTTGCTGGTTTTGTATTTGGTTTTAAACTTGCTAAGGGCAGGGCGGGGCGGAAGGGGGCCGGGGGGCGTGGGGGGGGGCATGAGTCATCTTGCCGATGAGAACCCATCCCCCCCCTCTGCAAGTTGAAACAATTGAGTTGTCTCTCCTGGTTCTTGCCAACGTCTCTTACTCAATCTTGGATCAAAAGGGCGGTGGGGAGGGAGGCCGGGGACGGGAATCCAGACGGTTCTGGGCCTCTGACATCAGGCTCAGCTGCTGGAGCGGCACTGAGGGTACGTGACCCAGGAGGGAAGCCGGGAACAGCGTGGCGAGGTTGGGGAAGGAAACTGCAAAGAGCGACCCGATCCGCGGATCCTGGGGAGGCGAAGCCGGAGTGGACTGGACGGTGTAGAGAGAAGGGCCGGCTCCGGGGTGACCTTCCTGGTCACAGCCACTCACCGTGTCCCTCCTCGCTCACATTCTTAGAAGCAGGGCTGGGACTCTGTCCTGGGCACGGACTCATCCTGGGTAGGCATTTCACCACGATTGTTTACAATCATCGCTACTTAGAAAAGACAAGCCTCCGCCGGGTGAGCCCCAGAGCCCGCGGCTGGGCAGGAAGAGAAGTCTAGGTCCCCCGTCCAAGAATATCAGCAAATCCTCATGAAGCATCCGTTGTTGTAATGCAATTTAAAAGGCCTGGTTTGGAGAGCCTGTCTGACACTGCACAGGTCTACGGCCAGAGCCAGCACCACGCCCGTTGTGGGATCTCAGGCTGCCATTTCAAAAGGGAAAAAAAGGGAAAAAAAATCCCTTACACATGTATCTCCATTGACCATGGCATGTGCCTCTGGTCTGCACTCGCAGACTCAGCACCGGGTACAAGAGGAGGGCCCGGAAAAATCAGACAGGGCGACCCCCGCTTCTAAATAACAGATACCTTTGCTGGAAAAGATCCAATGGCCCCACGGGAGCTGGGTGGCTTTTGTCTCCGCGGAGACACACCTGGGGACGTAAGGAGACCCCGAGCTAGCCCTCCCGAGGGGCACTGTGTACCAGGCATCTCTAGGCAGGGGTTCTGGTCCCCACAACCATCCTGTGAGGTGGAAACCATTAGTGTCCCATTGCACAGGTGAGCACACGGAGGCCCTGAGGACAAGCCAAGGCACTGGGTCCCAGGAGACAAGGGATAGCGTGCTGGCTGAAGACACTTCCTTCCTGTGACTCTCACAGCACTTTCGGCCCAGAAGTCAGAATCAGAAAGCTCTCACTTGCTAAGAGAAAGGAAGGCTCCTGAGGTCTTCAGAGGTCAAACCCAAGAGCAGCTTCATGTACGACTCCCTCTTCCCACCTCTGTCGCAGCAGAGGTGACACACAGAACATACAGTGAAGGCACAGGCTCTACCCGTACACCCACCAAAATGGCTAAACTTCCCAAAAGTGACAACCCCAAACGCTCTGGAGCCACGGGAACTTCCGGCCGCGGTCGCTGGAGGGGCAGCCGTGTGCAGGCACGTGGGGAAGAGGTCCGCTGGCTTCTCACGGAATGAACCCGACGGCTGCCCTAGGACCCCGCGGGTCCACACCTGGTCATTTACCCGAGAGGAATGAAAACGTGTGTCCACGGGAAGTTTTATTCAAGAATGTCCCCGGCGACTTAATTCAACATAACCGGAACCTGGAAACCAGGCAAGGTGCCCGTCAATAAAGAGGAGAACAGACAAACAGACCGTGGGTTAGTCACTGAACGGAGCAGCGCTTAGTGGCGGAGGGCACAGAGCCCCAGACACGCGATGATGGGCTGCATCTCAGAAACCCTACACCGTGTCAGAGTCGTCACACGACGGGGTACGTAGGCCATGACTCCATTTCGGTGGAGCTCCCCCAAGAACCAGCAAAAGTAATCCAGGGAGGAAAAAAAGTATCGGAAGAGCAGTTGCCCCTGGGGGTACAGGGGTGGGGGACGGACTTGGCAAAGGCCATGCGGAAACGGGCTGGGTGCTGTGGCATCCATGCCTACAGGACCCCGGAGGTCCCTGCAGCACGGTACATGCAAATGTCTTAAAGGGAGCAAAATGCCCGCAAGCAAACATTGAATGCTAGTTAATGATCTGATAATATGATGGAGGGAATTCATGTGATTTCCTTGGGACGATCAAAGAAAATGGGACAGAGAGATATGTGGACCTCGGGCTGGTTGTGTGAGAAACTTGGTCTGCAGAAGTCCATCACGGAATCGAGGTGGCGGGTGTCCCGGTGCTGGTGGTAGAGTGCTTTCAACCTTGATGTATACTGATAAATTCCCATCCTAAAATACTGGGAGGGCAGAGGAAATGATGGCATTCCAAAGTGCTGATTTTCTAGAGCTGCTTCTAGATGGAGGCGGCTGCAGAGAGAGACAGGAGGGAAGGCGAAAACCTTCCCAGGGCCCAGGGCTGGACCCAGAGCCTCCCAAATGCAGAGTCACTTTCAAGTTTGGTTAAGACCAGTCCCGGCGGCCTGGGTCTGCGTTCAGTCGCTCCGTGCAAGACGCAATTTCCTGTTTCTCGGGCTGAAGCATCTCTCGGACTTGAAATTTCCTCTCCCTAAATAGCGTTTGGGTGAGTTCGGTGTAAATGAATCAGAAAAAAAAATGGATTAAGTTTCTCAGCACACATACGGGCTTCAAGAACGAAGTACAAAGGGAGAGATGGGGACGTCACGAGGTGGGGAAAGGGTCTCCGGTTCGAACCGGGCACGAAACCACGGTCCTGAGAAATACTCGATTGACTCGTGCTCTCAGTTCCGTACATCAAGGGCTTGTGGGGCCTGCTCTTTAATATGCAAATGACTTTGAAAAATATTTCTCCTCCTGGAAAGCAGAAGGGAAAGGAAATGCTTTGAAGCCCTCCTGGTTATTTAATTATTTTTTTCAAAGGTGAGGCAGTATATTTTTATCCAATATTAAATAAACATTTTTGAAATGGTATGTTCAAAGCCCTTAAGCCTCTGATGTTGGTTCGGGATGTTTTTTTGTTTTGCGTTCTGGGCATCGAGTGAAGATGGAGCCTCTTTCTTGCCAAATGTTCTAGAATCATGGAACATTAGACCCAGGAAGCCTAAGCAGCCAGGATGCTATTGCATAAGAGAGGGAGGCTCAGATCGGACAGGCTCTGGCGACCTTGCTCGAGAGGTAAGCAGTGACCTGCTGGGGTCAGGATGGGCGGGGGAGGGGGGGGGGGGGTGGCTTCCAAGGCCATGTGCAGAGTGTTCTAATCCCTGCGGGGAATCACCAGGTCTGGCTCTGAGCTGACAATCCTGGGGCCTCCCTTCCTGGACCGGCAAGTTTATAGAAATGTCTTTTATCAGCCACCATTAGGGATGAAGGCAATGGCCACCTCCCCAGGGACACACGGAGACTCCACGAGTGCTTAGAGGGAAGGTGGGGTGAGGACATGTGGAGTCAATGAACCTTTATGTAGGAATCAGAGCTCAGGAAAAAAAAAAAAAAATCACACCTCTGAAGGATTTTTCTCAAAGGGCCTAATTTAGACACAACATATACAAACACAACCCACAAAGATTATTTAGGCACAGAGCATGGGACAGTGGGATGGGAAGGGAACAGCATAATCATGGTCCTCAAATAGTTACTGTTTGAGTAACAGCCCATAAATTCTTATTAAATGAGTTAACAAATAAATATAACACACACTCTTGCCTATCACATAAGTGGTAACAATTAACACATAAGCTTTTGGAAGGGGTACACTGGGGTGAGACACAGCCAACACTGTGAGCAGCCAGGGACAGAGTCCCCTAGATGACTGTGGCCTCCCCTGTTAATAACGCTGTATGGACTTGATTAGCTGTTGCCATGGCCTATTTTATAGATCTTTAAAAAATTTTTTAAAAAGAGCAAAAGCTATGTTCTTGATCACAACATATCTTGCCTGCCTGACTGTGCCCAGAGAGTGAACTAGGGGCCCTGAGGGACGTAGTCGGTCAAGCATCTGATTCTAGGTTTCAGTTCAGGTCATGATCTCCGGGTGGTGAGATCGTGTCCAGCGTCTGGCTCTGTGCTCAGCAGGGAGTCTGCTTGTGTTCTCTCTCCCTCTCCCTCGGCCCCTCCCCAATCCCACGCAAGCGCATGTGTGTGCTCGTTCTCTAAAATAATAAATAATAAATCTCTTTAAAAAAGAGGAGTGAACTAACATCCTGACCCCAAAGTCTAATGGGGAGAGAGATCGGGAATAATACCAAAACAACACAACAAAATTATACTGTGTTCTACTTTCTTTCCCCAAAGGGAATAAGCTTTCCTGATTTTTTTTTAACATAAACTAATTCTCATCGCAAACTAGAAAATTAAGATCACCGATAATCACAGCACTCAGAGGTAATTGGCTCACCTTTTGTTAAAAATCCTTTCAAAAGTTATAAGTGTGCTCATACGCCTTAAAAAAAAACACTTTTTATTTTGGAGTAATTTTAGATTTACAGAAAAGTTGCAGATAGTACAGAGTTCCTGTATGTCCTTCACCCAGGAAAGATAAAACGTCAGGGATATTTTCTATAACTATGGCATATCTGTCAAAACTAAGAAATTCACAGGGATGTGATACTGTGAACAACAGATTTCATGTAGATGACCACAGTTTCTCAACCGTCTCTTTTCTGTTTCCGGACCCGGTCTGGGGTACCACTCTGTAGGGCTCACAGTTTGTAAATGGACTCGCTTTTCACCCTAACCCTAACGAGTATGCATCGTGATCACACTTCTAAGTCGGTGAACAGAAATCTGTAGCATTATTATTTCCAGTAGCCTCCGAGCACACATTCCACTCAGTGGCTGGGTGATCCCCTCCTCTCTAAGGGCACTGCCATTGCTTTCGGCTTCTCACTGCTCCATAAATGCTAATGGGCACACCCACCCACGCTGGGCATCTCCAATGATGGCGTCACAGTAACTTTCTAGAAGTGCACAGAGAGTGTGGCAGGGAGTGCGTGTCCTTGGAGGCTTTCCATGCATACCGCCACACTCTCCTCCAGAAAGCCTGAGCCCTTGTGCCTTACCGCCCTCACATGCGTCACTTTAAATTTATCTGGGCAAGAAGACTCTTCTGTGCCCCAGAAAGAAAACCGTGGGACTGGAAAGAGTTAATGGACATTCAGGACAAATATTCCCCCACCCGCCCCCCAAAAAACCAAGACTCATCATTTCAAAGAACCACCCAGAAATTAAACCTTCATTCCCTTCAGCTCAAGCTACTCCCACTCTCTTCTCTCTGGGTCTGACAGAGAGAAAGATCTTTGGATCTTCAGCATTTCAATCATGGAATTGCTTTCGGGGTACAGGGGCAACCCCCACCGGGTTTAATTTCCTTCTTGTCCCTCTGTAGTGGCTCTGGGAGCTCCCTGAAGGAAGCTTGAGCGGGCCTGGGCAGTAATGCATGCAACAGGAAGGACAAAAGGATTTGGTAGTCAGCAAAGCTGTGTGCCTTCTAGTTTACTTTTTTTTTTTTTTTTTTTTTAATGGTGAAAGAAATAGGGGGAGGGGTGGGGACCAGAAAAACGGTTTGCCTATCTAGAAAGCGCTCGGCTCGCGGTGAGCTGGACCAAGAACCTGCCCAGAATACTAACTGGAACCATAGTCTCTTTTCTAAAAGAAGCCCATATTTTATTTTGAGACTCCTCTTCTTCAATGCAAAACACTTTGTCCCCATGCTTAGCCCTGTAAAATGTTATATATTTAAGAACCCTGGAAAAGAGGGTGGCGGGGAAGGTTTTGAGAAATGGAGCCAGGCCCCATGCTGGGGAATTCTTAAGTGCCATCCCGGCCTGCAAAAGGAAAAAAGAAAGAAAGAAAAAGAAAAAATGAGCTACTGGTCAGAGGGAATGCTCTTCCTTGCCAAGCTCAGCTTGAATGAATACACAACACAACCTCTTAAAGGGGGAAACACTGCTTTAAACTCAGAGTTTCTTCTCTCAACGCAACTGATTAAAAACAACAGGAAGTTCAGAATATTCTGGGAGGAAAAGGGCTGCAACATGAGATACTTTCTTCACCCCAATGTTTGCAATCTTGTCACTCTGGTCAAGGCCACACCTTCAGGTCAGGAGGGATCAAGTCTTTGTGGCAAAGGATGCCAGTTCACTTCCCCAAGAACAATGCCCCAGGTCTCTGGCTTGTCAGCTCCCTGGGGCCTCTGTGGTCTGGTTCTGTGGCTGGTAAAAACCCATTTCACTTTTCTGCCCAGAAACTACAGGAGGATCTTCCCAGGGAAGAGAAAAATCTAACTGGTTACAGGGATGTAGGGCCTTTGCCCAGAAGTCCTTTCCTTCCCTGCCCCTTTCCTACAGGGTCCCCTGGCTGTTAGGGAGAGGACTTCACCATATGGAATCTGGTTGCCAGGAAGGAAAAAAAAAAAATAGGCTTAAGACGAAGAGGACACTTTCTCTCATTAGCTCATGAAGTACGACAGTAATTTAATAGGAGAGAGTAACCACAGAGAGAAATTAAAGCCTTAGAAACCGAGGCCCCATATTGAGCAGGTCTCTTGCTGGATGAAGCCCTCACATTGCTGGTAACAGAGCCTTGTGAGGCCAGTCTGAAGATCTTTGACTTTTAGGTGATTCAACCTATCCGCTTGAGATTAACACCCAAGCCATGACAAGAGGAGACCCCGGGACTCTTAATGGGGGGAGGGTGTACGAGGGCGCCTTATCACGGAGCGGAATTTGCGAAATGACTGCGTTTTCACCAAAGCCCCAAGCTGTGAGCAGTGCTCCTCCGGGTTGTGTGTGTTTGTTTTCTTTCAATCGTGGAGAGTTGTGCGTGCTCTGTAAGCACAGACTGTCGAAGAGGGAGGGTACACGGACAGACCTTCGTACCGTAACTGAAACGCACTGCTGGGATTGAATAAAACTTGCAGCAAATTAGGCCTGACATTTAGGAATACCCACCGAGTTACGGCGCTACACACACCTCCAGCGTAAGAGACAAACCTCCTGACAGGGGTGACTCAAAGTCATCTCTGGGGCGAGGGGTCGGAGGGGAGGGAACCCGGGAGAGCAGAGAACTCCCTGCACATCCGCGGAGAGGCTGGGCTAGGGAGGGTTTATAGCGAGGACTCCAACCCGGATTCCGAATGCCCCCCAGGGCTGTGTCACAGGATAAACAAAACCACATAACTCCTTCTCTCCGGTTCTGATTCCAGCCTCGGTAGGAGGCACTGCTGAAGCTCAAAGAGCTAGCAAGGGAGCACCTGCTAGAAGGAAGGGGGCGGAGGACCTCAGAGGTCCCCTTCCTCCCCGAGCGTCCAGAGCAGAGAGAACCCGGGAGGCGTAATGCAGGACGGATGGGCCGCTGCTACTTTAAAGATGCCTGGTTGCCTTCATATCCCCTGCAACCCCCCGACGTGGGGGGATTTAAAGCCAATGTCTGCAGGAGTCCTAGAGCGCCTTCAGTGGCTAGAAACGTGGCCTGGTTGTCCCATCCAGGGTTGAGCTGACTTTCGGGGTCAGGACCCATCCCAGAAGTGTGGAGCGATATATATGAACATGGGCTTCCAGAAAACCCACCCCCTTCTCCCTTCACCGGCTCTCAGGTCCCACCGCCCCTCCCCACCCCAACTGCACTGCCTGGACCTGAGGAAGGGGTCACGTTTCCCATATCCCAGAGCAGAAAGATCAGATGGAAATCTGGAATACAGGGCGCTTCGGGAAAGAAATACAGGGGCGGCCAGAACCCATCAAAGGGCGTGAGTGCTCAGAGCTCTTCGCAGCCAGGCAGAGAGGAATAGGAAGAAAGTAAAGTCGGGGCGGGGGGGGGGCACTTAATCCTAAGGCGGACTCCCAGTCTGTCCCTACCCTCCTCCCCCTTCCAGAAGATAAGAGGAGTGATTTAACTCTGGGGTCCCTCCCATCAGCCCTCCTTACTGGGCCTACCTAGAGGTGGGCAGTGAGAAGAGGCAGAAGGGAGAGCCACCCTGGACTGGCCACCCAAGCCTCCGGGCTGCAGCCCAGAGCTAGTGTCAAGTACACAGCTGAGCCCCCACGCCTGCCGTTCAAGACCGGGGGTTGTGGGGGCCTGATTGTGTACACGCCCAGCGCAGGGAGGAGCTAGGGTCTACCAGATGGCAGAAAAGCTGACTGCAGGAGCTCTGGGATCACTCATTTATGCTGGAAGATTCTGATAAGATTCTGTCCCTCCGCCTTCCCTCATCTAGCCTGAGGAGCACTCCCGCTACGCCAGGCGGGGTCCCTTTAAGCCACCACTGCCAGCCAAGACTGTGGGGGGTTCCTGGTGACTCAGCCAGGCCCCAGAGAAGGGGGTGCACTATTGCTCAGCCAGGACAGGGCTGCAAGCCCACACGCTGCTGTGAGAGACAAAGCCATTCTCTGGAGCCTTCTAAAGCACCCTCCCTTCAGTTGGACAGGCATATAGCCACCCCAGCCATGCTCCGCGAGTGGACACTCAAAGGCTGGCTGTGGTCTCTTGATGGCTTGAAGGCAAGACAGTGGGCTGCCTTGGCCCCAGAAGGGAAGGCTGGCAGCCGCTGGGAGAGGCGGAGGGGGTCTCTGCTCCTCTCCGCCCTCCGGCTGAAGGCAGCTCACCTGAGTATGGACAGAGTTCCGCCTGTTTGCTCCTCAGGAGGCAGGGCCAGGGAAAGAGCCAGCAAAGTGAGCCTAGGGAGCCTACAGCACGAAGGTGTTTCCAGAAAGTCCAGGAGCCCCGCTCCCATTGAGACTGGCCTATTTCCACCCGTTCCTAAGCAACACAACACGAATCCCCCTGGAACGTGCTCACCGAGCCGGTGAACTGGAAGGCACTGGGGGTCACTGGGGCTCACACCCCCACAGCACAGTGCCTGCGGGGCTCAGACATGGGGAGAAGAAGACAGAAGACACAGCCTCTGCCCAGAGCTGAATGTCCCAGAACGCTCCTTTCACAGCAGCAGAAGAAAAGGCGGCCCAGTCTCTTGGAGGCAAGAGGAGGTCCCCCTGCGAGGGGCTGAGCAAGGCCCGCCCTCCTCATTCCTTGGATCCCTGGTGTGGCCAGTTCAGGATATTTCCAGGTAAGTCACAGCCAAGGTCAGTGTCCGGAAGCTGTGACAAGTCTTCCTGAACACAACCCTGCTGGCATGCAGGGTACCTCCCTCGGCCCAGCTCTCTGCTGTCTTCCTTAAAATACCAGGGCAAACGCCTAGCAGTTGTCACTCGGTCCTCCCGTGAGACAAACATCGCCTTCACCTGTTTTTTATCGGTCCCCTTAGGACCACTTCCTAATTGTATCTGAAGCAATTTCATCTCTACGACTGGGCATCAGGCACTCTCTTCCCAGTTGTAGAAAACCACACACACACAGGAGACACGGGGCTCCCAACAGGATTTCGGGGAATGTTGTAGGAAGGGTGCCTTGTGTTAAAAATGAAAATCCACTGAACACCCCCCCCCCAAAAAAAGTGAGTCTTACTATATGTCAGATCTCAAAAAACCTGAGTTTAGGGGCGCCTGGGTGGCTCAGTCATTAAGCCTCTGCCTTCGGCTCAGGTCATGATCTCAGGGTCCTGGGATCGAGCCCCACATCAGGCTCTCTGCTCAGCAGGAAGCCTGCTTCTCCCTATTCCTCTCCCTCTCCCTGCCTCTGTTTGTGTTCCCTCTGTCGCTGTGTCTCTGTCAAACAAATAAATAAAAATCTTAAAAAAAAAATTATAAACCTGAGTTTAGAAAAAGATCTACAGGCTCATCCTTCCTAAAGAACAAATGAACACACACAGACACAAAACTAGGGAACAAATATGAAGGAAATCTGCCTCTTTTTGCTTGGCTGAAGTGTTAATAAAAAACAAAAGGTGGCCAAGAAAGCCTTCTGAGCAGCCTGCCCCTGGAAGCCCGGACTTGCTTCTGCCCAGGTATCCTGAAAGGCCACGGAGCACCAGCCAAGAGTGGGAAGCAGGTGCAGTCCAAGGGGCCGCGTCCTGTCTTCCTATCATGAGACACACACAGGCTGAGGGCAAAGGATTCACAGACATGGGACCAAACCAAGACCTTTCACAACAGCCGAAAAACAGAACCACCAAAGGGCCCACCGACATCCCCGCAGCCCGCCACATACCCTCATATAGTTCGAGAAACTTCCCGGAATTCCACTGACCCCACGTTAGGCTGCCACGGAAGGGACTGGGCCCTCAGGGAGCACATCGACCCTCCCACACCTTCTGTAGCCCCTCCGTGTCACATGTGATTAATGAGTCCTGTGTCACCAACGTCCCAGGGGTCAGCCTCTGCAAGAGAAACATGAATAAGTCGGGAACGGCCTTAGGATGAGAGAGATTTCAAAAAGAGTGACACCAAAGGAAAAAAAAATGGGGACATTTTGTTTTGTTGCTGACTTGGATAGAAGCAAAGTTTTCTCCTTGTCCCAGATCAAGTTTAGAGCTTAGTTTAGAGCTTCTCTGAATCCTGAAAACCAGCAAAGGATCTAATTAAATGAGACCCCAAGGCCCAGTGTACTTTCTAGAAGTTGCCAGAAGTCTAGAAGGGCAAATTGGGTTGATGTGGGTGAGGCAGGGACGAAGTACTGACTGACATGTCCTAGGCTTTATTAACAAGAACCCGTTACTGTACGTGTCCTAAGTACCAGGTCCTATGCTCAGCGTGCAGTGACCTATCGTTAACGCTACGTTCAGTCACCATGGAATCATCACAGCCCTAAGGAAAGGCATTGTCATCCCTATTTTACAGGTGGAAAAACTGAGATCATACGGCTAAGAGATGACACGGAGAAGGGTCAAACGCCCGGTGGGCTCTGACACCCACAGTCCTGACGTCGTGACCCTGACTCTTTTGTTAAAAGTGAGGGTGCTTCCGTGGATCGTGCTGAGCTCACTGTCCAAAGAGGATCTGGTCCCAGGACTCGTCAGATTTCTCATTCAGAGGATGCAAGGACAGTCGCACTTGGCGGGATCACAAGGATGGAGGGCTGTGCAGGAGAGAATCCCCGTTCACGCAGTCCTCCTCACCCCTCGCCAAGCTCCAGACTCGCCCCTTCCCAGCCTGGCAGAAAGGGACCGCCCAGTGGCTTCACGGGGACTCAAACGGCCTCCCCGAGTATTCTACAGGCCATCTTGGGGGGAAAGGCCACGGGAGGAAGAGATCAGAGGCTCAAGCCTGCCAAGAATGAGACCTAGAGGATCCCCAGCCACTGTCCCCCTGACCCTGGTGGTGGGGAGTCCCCACCCTGAGCGGAAGACACAAGTCAGTCTCTGGCACCTCGCGAAGATTATGCGAGGGGAAGAAGCCAGACACAAAAGGCCATGGACCAAGGGACCCAGTTCACACGGACTGCAGATCAGGCAAACCCATGGGGACAGAAAGCAGATCAGCAGTAGCCAGAGGCTCTCGGGAGGAAGGAGTGGACAATGACTACTTAATGGGTAGGGGGACGGGGGTTCAAAACTTTCTGGAGCTAGATGGTGGTGGGCGCTGCACACACTCTGACGCGCTCTGGGCCGCGGACTGCAACGAAGCGTTCACGTCGTATGACCTTCACCATGACCTGAAAAAACACAGGTGCCTCCCAAAGGACCCTTGAACTGGTTCAGTGGAGCAGGAGAGCAAACCCTGGAGCGAAGCCTTAGCCCCTATGAGACTTGGAACTGGAGGTTCCCCCGAGACCCTCCAGTGTATAAACTCGTGTTTAGAGAGAGGGCGGCGTGGCCAGGAAGGGAAGAGAGACGGCGGCGTGCAGGTAGCCAGAGCGCTGGGCTGGCTCGCTCCGTGGCAATGTGGGGAACCGGAAGGCAGGGCTCCCTCCCCGGGCAGCCTCCCCCAGGCTGGGGCGGCTCCAGACCCACAGCCCCCCTGCTCCTCCCCCCACCCCAACCTGGCAGGCATCCTGGTTCCTTTCTTGGGACCGGGAGCCTGTGTCCTTGGTCCGCATCACAGAGTCAACAGCAATCTCTCTGCGCTGGGCAAACAAGGCCGCGGTAAGTGGCGGAACTCTGACAATATTTAATGACTCAGGGGGTGGGGAGGCTTTGCAGGATGGAGGGCAGCGAGGAAAGGAACCAGAGAGCCGGCAGAAAACTCCAGGGGAAATTCCATGGGGGGGAGATGAAAGGGGGCTGTAAAGCAATTCTGACAGGTTAACAGACAGGTAATATTCCGACGGTGTTGACTTAACCAGGCTAGCGCTCCATGCGGCGGTGATTAAGCCGAGGCACGAGAGCCTCAGCAGCGGAGGGTTTCGGGGAAACAAAGCTCTAGTCAGAGAAAACCAAATAACGGCCAGTCAGAAGCTGGCGGGCCCGCCTGCCCCTCCCCCGGTGCGGAAGCCACGGGAGATGCTTCCTGGAGATCGGTCTGCGGGGACAGCATCCAGCGGGATCTGCGGCCGGGGCTGCCGCAGGGGACAGAGGGCCTGGCTTCCGACGGACGCCTCCCCGCACAGGGTGGGGCCCAGGCCACCGGGCCCAGTGCCTGTCCTCCCTCCCACTGCAGACCAGACCAGTTCCGCCCGTCCATCTCCCAGTCCTAGAAGGCCAGCGTGCTGGTCCCGCCCACCGTGTCAGGGCTGCTGGCTCAGGACACAGCCAGGCTGCCGGCTAGCCGTGAAATTCACGTCGACTCCCAAACCCCAACTACACCTCCTCCGGCATCAACCCCCCCCACCCCGCCTCCGTTCTTCCATCCCCTGGCAGTAATCCACGGGGCAAGCTCCCTCACCACCTCCCTGGGCCTCAATTTCCTCATCTGTGCCATGGGACAGTAATTCCCACAAAGCCGTTTGATGGCCGGGTTACTTCTCATTAATCCTGTGTTAGCGCAGTTCAGACGAACATCACTGATATTGAATACATAATTAAATAACCATGAGCAAGAAATAAACAACACCAGGGCTCCACAAGGGTGTCTGGATCACAGCAGGTACTCGATACAGTTTAGCTCCCAGTTACCACTGCCGGGACCGACCACCTGCCTGCATTCCCAACACGGCAGAACGACCTACAGGTTGAAAGGGCTTTTTTTTTTTTTTAGGTGTGGTCAGTTGTTAGAGCTCCACGCCTGCTCTCACAGAATGGGGAGCAAGCTCCTGGTGGGGACCAGAAGCGGTGTCACCTTGGCTGAGGTACCACAGTGAGACGCCCCAGACACTCTCCCTGAGAGCTTGGCAGCCGCTCCGAGCAACTCGATGCGGCTCCATGTGCCCGTGCTCCTGGGAGGACGTGAAAGTGTTCAAAGCCACTGAACCAGCACACAGGGGGTACCAAAATTCTGACTTCATTTCCTCCAGGGTTCCCTGGCCTGTGTTACAGGACACTACTTTGAGGTTGGATTATATATTTTTAGGTTATTTGGAAAATCATTGTGGCTTTAAATAATAAAATTCTGAGTGACATCTGTCAGCCCCGATTACCAGGAGTCGGCTCAGCGGTGTGTTCTTTCTTTTTCATTTTTAAAAGGGCAGTGAAGTAAGCGTTACCTAGAAAGTTCGTAAGAGTCGTCAGGGTTGTGTATTTAACACTCTCCCGAAACGGGTCCCAGAGGCGTGTACCAGAGACCGTGCTCCAGGCCCGGGTGCCGTGCCCAGGAGCAGAGCCGGCCAACGCTGCCAGAAACATGGTGGCGGGATCAGAAGCCAAAGAGCCACGGGGGCATCTGGTCAACCTCCTGCATGTCATCAGCGGGGAAGAAGAGGCCCCAGGGGGGAGAGGCAGGTCTCCCCAAGGTGCATCCAGAACTTTCCAGGTTATCTGTCACTCGTTTCGTCTCGTTCCATGACTTAGAGCAGTAAGGTCTGTCTCCTGTGTACAGGCCAAGAAGTCACCTCATAAAAGGGTTTCTTCACATGGATCTCGGCCCCAACCCTTATTTTCAGGGTGCAATCATGATCCCTACTCAGGAAGGCGCATCTTTAGGTCCACCGCTGGTTATTAATCATGGGAGTCTTACCTGGTACAGAACTGGTGGGTTAGGGACTAGCCATGACGGGCACAGCTTCAGTCCCAAGGAGAAGGCGTCACTTGTAAAGAGAACTTGGAATGTCTGAGTCCAGAGAGTCTCCTTCTCAGAAAGCAGGGACCCCTGCACCAACGAGCTACCAAAAGCCATCTGCCCCACACCCCCAGCGCCCCAAATCGCCACCAAGCCCTGAGTATCCATGTCCTGGCGATATTCCCCTCTGACAGAGAAAACTCCAGAGGCACAGAAAGATTGTTTGTACCCAGGACCTGGAGGTAATAATATCTGTGAGCGTCCAGAAGGCTCTCGACAGTCATCCAAAGGCAACAAAGAGTGGCTAGGAGTCTGGAGTCTAACTCAGCTTTTCTCTTTTTTCTTTTTTTCTTTTTTGGTGGAAGGGGAGGCAGAGAGGGGGAGGTTGCAAACAAAGGGCGAATGAACCCCTGACCATTACAGTCATCGGGAGGTATGATTTCACAGAATCCTCCTTTTTCCCCCAGAAAAAGCTTGATCAACATACAACAACATCTGAAATTTTGCTCAGCCCCACTCTCATGGCTCGCCCCCTCTCTCACTTAATCTGAAATTTTGCTCTCAGCACCTCTCTCTAACCCAGTGCCCAGCACAGGGAACCCGTTCAACGAATGTGTGATGAAGAGATGAATGGATCTGGAAGGTGAGTCTTTCAGGGAAAGCCAGGAGGTAGATCAATGCACATGACCTGAGCCCACATTTTCTTATACAGATCAAGGGGCTGGAGATGGGCCAGGAGTTCCAGTCGAACTGACAGGGAACCCTGTTTGAAAGTCTCTGGGCTTTGGGGAGCCTGGGTGGCTCGGTCAGTTAAGTGTCTGCCTTCAGCTCAGGTCATGATCCCGGGGTCCTGGGATCCAGCCCCATGTCAGGCTCCCTGCTCAATGGGGAGTCTGCTTCTCCCTCTCCCTCTCTTTCCCCCAGCTCATGCTTGCCCTTCTTCCTTTTTTTTTTTTTTTAAGATTTTATTTATTTGACAAGTAGAGAGGCAGGCAGAGTGGGAGGGGGAAGCAGTCTCCCTGCTGAGCAGAGAGCCGGATGTGGGGCTCGATCCCAGTACCCTGGGATCATGACCTGAGCCAAAGGCAGAGGCTTAACCCACTGAGCCGCCCAGGCACCCTCATCCTTGCCCTTCTCTCTTTCTCTCTCTTCTCAAATAAGTAAATAAAATCTTTAAAAAAAAAATGTTTCTGGGCTTTGAACACTCCTTCTCCATGAAGACGGCTATGACACAGGGACAGCAGGATTATTCTTCCCATTTGACCAAGAGAAAACTAGGGAACACAAGGAAAAGCTTCTGCAGAGTCTCAGAATGAATCAACAGAAGCGCTGAGCTGGCCTTCGGCTTGCTCACCTTCCTGGGTATTTTCAATTCCCTTAAAATGGTGTTTTAGTCTCAAACACACACACACACACACACACACACACACACACACACACACTCTCGCACGCAGCTTACACATCACATTAAAAGCCTGCAGACAATAGTTACTTAGGGGACATCAGCCCTGCCAATAGTCTCTGCCTAAACCACGTCAATGGCTGTGGCTTTGAAGCCCACGAAAACAATCCTAATCATAGTTCTGGAAAGGCAGGGAAGGTGGCTTGCCAAAAGAGGGAAGTATTAGACCACACCTCAAAGCTTTCTGCGCAACAAACACTGGAAATGAGGAGCTCGAGGGGATATGTCCCCCAAAGACCTCTGCTTCACCCGTGCATGCTCCTGCTTCCCCATCTGAAACACTGAAGCCTCCCCTAGAGGTCCCCCCACAAGGTAAGGGGTGCCTGGTCAGGAACGCAGGAGATGCTCCATTTACGTGAAATTAAGAAGACTGGGTCCATGATGCACTTGCATTAAAAACTATCCTCCAGGGGCGCCTGGGTGACTCAGTGGGGTAAGCCTCTGCCTTCTGCTCGGGTCATGATCTCAGGGTACTGGGATCGAACCCTACATCCGGCTCTCTGCTAGGCAGGGAGCCTGCTTCTCCCTCTCCCTCTGCCTGCCTCTCTGTGATCTCTGTCTGTCAAATAAATAAAATCTTAAAAAAAAAAAACCAAAAAACTATCCTCCAAATGTGTGTGGTCTATCCACATTGGAATATTACACAGCCCTGAAAAGGAAGAGAATTCTGACCCATGCTACAATGCGGCTAAACCTTGAGGACGCTATGCTCGGGGAAATAAGTTGGTCACAAAAGGGCAAATATTGTATGATTCCACTTGAATGAGGCACTTAGAATAGTCAAGTCACTGAGAAACGAAGTAGAATGGTGGTTGTCAGGGGACATGGAAAGGGGGCATTGAGAATGGAGAGCTACTGTTTCACAGGGACAGAGTTTCAGTTTTGCAAGATGAAAAAGGTTTTTGTGGGTCGACAGTGGTGATGTTTGCACAACCATGTGACTGTCGGCTTCATGGCACTGAATGATACCCATAAAAAGGGTTAAAATGGTTAATTTTATATCAAGCATGTCACCACAATTATAGGTAAATAAATAATGAAAAAAAGAAACCTCTATGCTCCAAGAGAAATCTACATTTTCAACCACCTCGTTCCCAGCAGGGCAAGAAGCAAGAAAGACCTTCAAAAGACCATTATCCATCCAAGTCTTGGTGCCTATCCCCTCGTTTCTAAAATCACAAACACAAGGCAAGGAGACAACAAGCAGAGCGTTCGAGCCCTCCCCTGCGTTCTGAGAATAAGTGCTCATTTCATTTCATCAACTGATCACCAGGCAGCTCACCGGAAAAACAGGCTGCAGTCCTGAAAATGGAAGGACTCTTGAAGATCAACATGAATCACGGCAGTTCAATTGCCCCCATCCCAAACTCTCCCACTCTTTATTTTTTTTTTTAAGATTTTATTTATTTATTTGACAGAGATCACAAGTAAGCAGAGAGGCAGGCAGAGAGAGAGGAGGAAGCAGACTCCCCGCTGAGCAGAGAGCCCGACGTGGGGCTCGATCCCAGGACCCTGGGATCATGACCCGAGCCGAAGGCAGAGGCTTTAACCCACTGAGCCACCCAGGTGCCCCAACACTGCCACTCTTTAAAGGAGGTGGAGGAAAATGAATTAAAAAATCAAGAAAGGAAAACAAACCAAAACAAGAAAGGACAAGCGACAGACAAATGGTATGAGAGGACCCCTGTGTCCCAGGAGTAAGACTTCCTGCAGGAGGGACGGGGGCTACGGGGGTGGGATGAGTTGGGACATGGCTTCCTCTTCCCCTGTGGGGAGCAGGCAGGAGCTCTCTCCAGAGGACTGCGTCTCGTTGGCCCTTCTCTGCGACCTCTGCTCCAAGAAAAAGAAAATGTCTTTAACCAGAGATACAGGATGGAAAGGGCAGCCGGCTTTTAAAACCTGGGCTGAGAGTGCCCTCGAAGGTTGGTTTTGCCCTTAAAGGAAATAAAATTTATGGCTTGTCAGATAAGTAGAAAGGAAAACCCTCCGGAGGGAAACCTAGCCAGATAAAAGTCTACACACAAGCAGAACAGTTTTCTTAAAACATAGTGTCTAAGCATCTCAGCCAAAAAAAGGTCCTGGGATCCACCATGATCCATTCTAACTCAAAATGTAGCTCTGTTTTAATTTCACTTTAGACACATCTCCAAAAAGAAGCCCTTCCTTCTTTCTTTGTTGGCTGGGCTCGTCCGCCAACCGCCTAGCTGGGAGCATGCAAGCCTTCCTTTCCAGGACGGAACACTGCAGTTAACCACCGAACGGTCATCTGGGGCAAGTGGGGAGGGACTGGCCAGAGAGCGCCTTCTAGATTGCTGGAAATATTCTCTATCTTGATTTGGATGGTAGTTACCTGCACGTCTACGTATGTGAAAACTCATTAAGTTCTGCATTTAATATTTACTTATTTCACGTGTGCTATTCTTTTAAAGATTTTATTTATTTGACAGAGAGAGAGAGAGATCACAAGTAGGCAGAGAGGCAGGCAGGGAGTCGGGGTGGGGGGCGGATGCAGGCTCCCCGCTGAGCAGAGAGCCCGATGCGGGGCTCGATCCCAGGACCCTGAGATCGTGACCTGAGCTGAAGACAGAGGCTTTAACCCACTGAGCCACCCAGGTGCCCCGCGTTATTCTTTACATGCAAACACACACAGATTATTTTTTTCCCCACATAGATTTTTTTTTTAAAGCCCCATGGGTTTATTTCATGTCTAATGAGAGCCAAGTTGTTTTTTAAAAGAGTCCCCATCAACAGTTAGTGCATTCTCACAAGCTCCTACCTTCCTCCCCCCGCCCCCCCATTCCTCTCGACAGGTTGGAAGGAGAGTAACCAAAACCCCCGTCAGGCAGCCAATTTCCTGTTTGAATGGGGCTTGCGAGGCAGCAGACTGAAACACAGGACAAAGGGAACCAGAGACTCTCACCAAACTCTCCCCGAATCGTGCTGAAATCTGTCACTCGAGAACTTTAACAGAGATGTCCTCTTCCTGCATGAGAGAATGACACAGCGTGGACATTCCCTTCTCGACGTGGCAGCCTTTCAGAGAGCAAACCCCGTCGGTACCGTCTCATTGAGACAATTGACTCATTCCACATCCGAGATGATTGGACAACAGGATGTGACAACTATTTATTATGCCTATGATTTTTCAGACCCCCTCACTGTCTGGCTGCTCTCCTCCAAATACACTCCAATTTACAGGACCCTGAAATAACCAATGGCCCCTAATGCTCTGTGTGGCCCAGAACCGTCTGGGACACTGCTTTTCATGATCTGGACATTGGGATTCTCTGCTGCGTCTTGAGGTTTTCACCCTATGACTGACTTCCAAAGACGCACGCCTAATCTTCCCTTGCACAACTGCGTAGGAGCTAACATTGCTGAGTTTTGTCTTGCTGGTTTCTTCCCATGGTCCCCGTCCCTGGTGGCCACTGGGAACCCGAATGTCTAGTGTTCCAGCTCTCCCCCCAGTCCGGGGCCATCTTTGTATCTGAAAACTCCAGTCTTCATCCAAACAACATGCCCACAGCCACTGCAGATGTCCACATGGTCAGAAACCAGCCCGCCCATCTGCATGACGGGGTATGTGAGTACACTAAAATCTTTTCCCATCCACCCTCCAATTCTTTATCTCCTCCAGAAGCACGCCCGAGAAGACCCAGCGTATTTCCTGTGGTCAGGACACTTGTTGCCCACAACAAATTCTCAGCCCTGTACCGCTATCAGGAGTGTGAGCAGGTTCCAGACTCCGTTTCTCCACATCCATCTCCACCCCTCAGCCCTCCGCTGCGTCACTGGGAAACCATTCTCTTGGTCTTCTGTACTTTTCTCTGCTGTCATCTCTCGTGTCCCCATTGCTCTTGCTAATGTTTCTTCTGGAAAATATAATGCTTTCGTTTTTCTGCAGTGACCATCCTGGTGTGGGTCACGCTCAGCCCTCGGGTCAGTACGAGCATGTGTTTGAGTCAGACCCGGAGGCAGGATCTGGGGCTGAGATCCAGACTTGGTGCTGAAAGCATCCCAGCAGACAATGCTATGTCCTGGGAACACGGGCTAAGGCCAGCTCTGGGGTGTAGACACAGAGGTCTCCCTGAGACCCATCCATCCTATGCCCAGCTCCCTCTGTGACCACCCAGAGCCCTCATCTTGCCTGAACTCGCAAACCCGCACTCGCAAACCCTCTCTCATGCCCAGCATTCCACCAACTGATTTTGCCCACCTTCCCGATGTCATCTTGCTTCTAGATAGGCCTTGCAGTCAGTCTACCTAACTTGGAAGGTGCCCCCAACTCCTTGCCCCCCTCACTCTCTACCCCCATCCACGGAACACACCTAGGACCTTGCATCCCACGCCCCCACCCACAGAACGCAGCTGGGCCCACACACCCGCATCCACGGAACGCACCCAGGCTCACATAAAGGAAACAGGGGATCTGGACCTGAGCTCCTGCAGAACTCTCCTCACCTTTCCCTCCATTGTCTCACTTCCCAAGCCGCACCCCCCACAAACCAAACACCATGCACTCATGTGCTGCCTCTTCAGCTCAGACCCCCCAGCACACCTCGGGCCCCAGCCACACCCTACTGGCAAGGCCCATCTCCCTCCAATCACCCCCACCCACCACATGTTGTCGCAGACCCCGTGTCTCACCCGTGTCAGCCTTCCCTCTTGGGAACGTGATCCCGTGCAGACTAGCCCCCCCATTAGAGTAGCGCCCCCGTCTGCTTTCGGCTTCCTACGTGCTGTTCCTGCTCGTGATGCCTGGTCTCTACCGCTCCTGACCCACATGCCTCCACCGCGCCTAACCGGGGTGATCGTCCCCGGATCGGCGCAAATGCCCAGTGCATTCGAGGCACCCCCGGCCCAAGCACTGTGCGATTATTACCCCGTTTCACCCTGACAAGTGTGTGCACTGATGTGCGTCCACCTGTCGTACAAGTGGAGACACAGAGACAAAGAAGCTAAATCACTTGCCTAAAGGTGCGCAGCTAACGTCCAGGTCATGAACTTGGAGAGAGTATTTGAACTTCTCCAACCTCTCCAACGCTTCGTTTATTCAGCGGGTACTGACTCAGCTTCTCCTTTAGCACAGACCCCCTTTTTGAGCAGCGGGAAATGGCTCTGGGTCCGCGCAGGCTTTGCTCTGTGCTCCCCACCCCCCCCCCCGCCCCGGTTATTATCGTGGCCCTGCTTCAGTCTGGGGGACACGGTGATGTCGGCTCTCCTGGAAGCTTTCTTTATGTGTAAACTGGGGATGATATGACCTACCTCCCAGGGTCCTCTGAGGGCTAAGGTAACACTCTTCGCCTGGGGGCTCAGTACACCTTGGGCGCTCAAACAATGCTCACTGTACATACTATACCTGCTCACTAGGGCCAGTCCCCAGCACGGCCCCCCTGACAGGTCTTCTGGGGGCCTCAGAAAGCTCCAAGTGTCACCCACAAGAAGACACGTGGGAGAAGGACCAGCTTGTCACCGAGGCTCATGCCACGTTACCTTGGAGCATCGAAGGACTCATCTTTAAAGTCCATACGAGAGGGACGCCTGGGTGGCTCAGTTGGTTAAGCAGCTGCCTTCGGCTCAGGTCATGATCCCAGCGTCCTGGGATCAAGTCCCACATCAGGCTCCTTGCTCAGCTGGGAGCCTGCTTCTCCTTCTGCCTCTGCCTGGCTCTCTGCCTGCCTGTGCTCACTCGCTCTCTTTCTCTCTCTCTAGCAAATAAATAAATAAAATCTTTAAAAAAATAAAAAAATAAAGTCCACATGAGGGAAATATACCTGCTGGGTAAACAGAGGCCCTGGGAGTGCCAGCACCCCCTGCCAGCTCTTTCCCAGAGCGGCTGATCCCTCGGACTCGGTCTCCGAGGGAGATTTGCATGCCTCATTTACTGCACAAAATAGAAAGAGTAGCCCTCACGTTTCACTCAAAGGCATTCACTTGGGGTTTTTATTTATAATCCTGCACATGTTTGTGCACAAACAGACATGCCAGCCAGGAAGCCTGGGCCCAGGTGTACACACACAACACACGCACACGCACACACACACACACCAGGAGCAGCGAGGTTTGTTTGTAGGAAGGCAGTTAAAAGTCAGTCCGTTCACTGTTTCTACAAGACAAGAAGCTATCAACCTTCCCATTTTTGATTCCAGAAACCATCCTAAAATAAACATCTAGTCACTTCAATCAGCTCTCAAAGTCCTGCACCGTAGTGCACGCGGTATAAACTCTAGCATCTTTCTTGCTTTGCTCTTAGTTAACCTAAGAATTGGAAAATGGAGGGGCAGCAAAAGAGAATGACATGTGGCCTCCGAAACTGACTGACACCCGAAGTGGCCCCACCTGGACAGGACAGGATAGGAACTCTGCCCCCCCCCCGCCCCCGCTATTTGGGATATACTGGGTCTGCACAATCCACTGAGGGACCCTATGAGGCTTGGTGTTCAGATCAACTCACAGGGGTGGGGCTGGGGGACAGAGAAAATATCTTAATATTTTTTCATTGATGCCTGTGGACCAAGAGATAGTGGAAGAGATCTATGGAGTGAGAGAGGCCCCAAGTGAGGTTTTTCTTTGTACTTAAAAACCCAACCACACTGGTCGAAATCCTGCAGAAATCCTGGGATGTTTCAAAGTAACTCTCTGTCAATACATTTATTTCTTTTTTCATTTTTATTATCTTGCAGGAGGTGCGTTCCCTGGCCATCCGTTCTTTCTCATTCCATCTCTCTCCTTTAAAAAGAACGGGAGGTCCTCTCCCTTCCATCTACATAAGTACTTTATGAACAAACCAACAGAGTTCCTTGCTGGAACTCTCTGGAGCCTCTCCATGTTAAGAACAAAGCCTGAAACAATGTTGCAGGTTACAGCTCATAAGTCACCCAAATGGTGGGAAGATTTTTGTTGGGAGCACAGAAGTCAACTGAAAGAAATGGAGAATGTTCTCTGGCTAGAAGGGTCTGTGCCTTTTAATTAATTAATTTAATAGAGAGGGGAGGTCAGGAAGGAAGCACCCTTTGTAACTTCTCAGGCAGTGCCGGGGTTTGGGACAAGAGGGCACTGGAAACACACAATGAGTATACTGTGAAATGTGACATTTCACGGGGGAATAGGTTGCAGAATTCCCAGGAATTTTGAGAATCAGTAAGGTGACTTCCAAGAAATTTCCAGGCTGCCAAGAAGTGTCCAGGCCACATCACTAGACATCTTGAGAATATCCATTCCTTTCTGTGTCTATAACCGCCCAGGAGGATTTCGAAGTTAAAACTTGAAAATTCTTTAAGGGAAGAGAATGTCTTTGGTAAGTTGGCTGTGTATCTCAATTCCAAGCTCCCCTCAGAGCCATCCACTCTGGCCTCTTCCTCGACCTCATATAAAGCCCTCCCAGTAAAGCCCCCTTCCAAACTCTGAGATATGTAGGATTGCTTTCTGAGAGGTCCTTAACCTAAACTCACTGTGTGTTAGAGTACAGAAGGCGTGAAAAGAGATTAAAACCTCTTTTCCCTCTACCATCCAAAAACACTCGTCATCTATAAAAATGCTACGTCTCCAAAACTCAGATGCCAGCCCTCCATTGAACTTACCCTTTGTTATGCTCATTCTTGAAAGGGAACCTACCCCATCAGTCCAAAGCCACACATGATATGAACATGTTCAGGATAACGTCCCAAGAAGACAGTATTTATGTCAAGTTTTCCTTTGACAACTGTCACCATAAAGTTTCTCACGTTACCACGAAGAAATACATTAAGGATACAAAAGGAAGGAAGAAAAAAAACCCTCACAAGGGGAGAAGAGGGAAAGGATGAGGTTATCTTAACAGCAGAAAGACAGAGCAAACTTTTTCTTAGAGCGGGACTTCCTAGCACCTAGCTCTGCGCTGTACCTGCCCTGTCTCGTGTTCTCTTCCCCCAGACCAGCGCCCCACACACCCACCCACCGTGTGCCCCCAAGATCCAGTGTTGCTATTCCTTACTCTCCCTTCTAAACCTCTGGGCTTCTGAGCACACTGTTCCCTCTGCCCAGAATGCCCTTCCCCTCACTTCCTCCATGCAACACTCCCGGGAGAACTCCCATCCTTCCAGGCCTTTTGTGTTCCTGACAATGTCTTCCCGCTGACCACAGGCAGCATCACACAGGGCCCGGCAGACCCCTAGAAGCCCAGACTTCTCTCTTCAGCCACTAGCCACACACCCCTGTAATTTCTGGCTCCCAGGTCGTCCCACCTCCTATCTGAGGATGCCCTCGAGGGCACGAATCCGCAGGCGTCTTGGTGTCCCCGGCACACAGCACCAGGCCAGGCGGATTGGACATACCCAACAAATATTGTTGAATAAATTAGCGAACGAATAAGTTTCTCCCAGGAAGATCTACAGATAAGAGGTTTTCTTAAACACAAAACACGTACCAGAACTCATTGCAGGGGTGAGGTTTACAGGTATCAGACCCACACCGCCCCCTCCCCCCCGCCACCCAGGGCAGTCTGCCGGGATAGTGGCGCTCAGCCTGCCATTTGCTCAAGCAAATTTCTCCGCTGCCTCGCTCGCTCCAGCAAACACCTGCTCTGCTTTTTACTCTGCTGCTTACTTACGGTCTTCAGAGAGTGACCTCTACTACGTGTCGGAACTCAGGAAGGGGGAGGGAGGGGTGCAGGAGAAGTGTATTCACCTACGGCTTGAGTCCGAAGCCCAAGCAAGCGTCATCGTGGCTTCTCGTGCTTTGATCCAAGGAGAAGAGAGTCTTGGCGCAGGATGACCCAGGCGGAGGAAGCTGACTCCGGACCCGAGTCCACAGGCGGGGAGAAGGGCAGCGAGCTCTTCCCTTGCGACATCCGGAGATGAACGGGCTCAGGTATGTGCACATGGCTGTCACCACGGGGTCAGGGGGTTGTGTCTTAGACACTTCCCTGCCTGCAGATCCCATGGGGAGGCCGAAACCCCAGAGGGGGCTGACCGCAGCACGTAGCCGTCCGGCTGGTTTTTGAACAGCTGCCAGACAGCAAAGATCAAATCTCAGGAGACAAGCACATGGTCCTCTGTCATCTTGGCCCAGACGGCTAGTCCACACCTCCCCCTTCCTCCGCGTTCCCCGGGAGCAGGGCAGCTGGCTGTGGTGTCCGTCCAATGGGGCATTTCTAGCCAAAGCAGGCTCTCAAGGGGGTCACGTAGAGCAGGTCGGTCATTTCCTCGCTCGGAGCCCCTCCTGGGGGTCATACCCCTGCCTCCAGACCCCAATATGACCCGGAGCTGAAGCAGGAAGGGCACTACTTTCTCTCTGGAGAGGCAGACAGGTGAGAGTCAGGTTCTTGGCTCTGCCCCCAACAAGCTGTGTGACATTGGGCAAGTTGCTTAACTTCTCAGAATACAGGCTTCTTTATTCGTCAAATGTAAATCATTGCTACCATGCAGAACTGTGAAAGCGCTCAGGATAACCTGTGTAGGACACCATCGGGGCATAGCATGCGGTCAAGGAACAGAAGCTGTAACTTACGGTATTTACACGGAGTGTCTGACGATAAGCCAGAAGGGCTGTCTTTCATGGTGTCTGTTCTCGGCTGAGGCTCGTCACGAACAGCATTACTGGAATCCCCGGCCCCAGCCACAAGCAGCAGGGACACGGTGACACACACGCCTGTTGGTGCCCAAGAGACTCTGGGACAGGCCCACGTGGGGCCCTGCCCACGACAGTCAGGCTAACATAAGACGAGCTTTGGCCTCACCCCGAGACACACAGGAAATGCCAACATCCACCCAGAACTGTTCTCCTCTCGCTTCCCCAGACTACCACCGCGGGGTTGTTTTTAGAGCAAAAATGAAGGTCCCTGTCCCCATCCCGTCGGTAAATCCCCAGGCCAGCCCCCCGCATCATGAGAACAGCGATAATCCTCGCAAGCACAGAGTTAGCTGTGGGAACGTCAGGGGAATGTGGCGACCTCCCCATGTGGGTTTTCAGGGTGGGACACAGGGGGATCCAACGGGCCATCTCCATCTGCCTGGGGACACCTGTGGCTTTCACGAGCTGCGACCGCCTCCCATCACAACTGGAGATGTACTCTGTCAACAACCGGTGAGTGGGTGCGTGGGTGCGTGTGTGTGTGTGTGTGTGTGTGTGTGTGTGTGTGTTTTCTGAAACTGTACCCCGCTCTCTCCCACACTTTGTCACACTGGCTGCAAAGAGACCTCAGACGGCAATTCCTCGGGAGAAAACAGCAGTCCGGTCAGCCAGCTCTAGAAAGATAATGGCTTTGCCACCCGGTCCCCTCCCTCAGACACCTGGCCCAGCAGAAAGTAAGTAACACCCCCCTGGCTGAGTCGGGTCCCCACATTCCCCCGCCATGTGTCTGCCTTCCTCCTGCCACCCACCAGGCCATGAGCCTTCATCACCCTGGTCATCCTCGCCAGCGGCCCGGGCCAGAAGGCACGCATGCTCCCTGGATGACGGATTCTGCTTTAAACGAAACTCGCTGGCACTCCAGTGTCACCAGTGGTCACCTCGGGCCCCGGCCCAGGAGGCCTGCCCCTGCAGAGTCAAATGAAAGGCCTTTTTCTTCTCTAAAGGATCTGAGGAACCACAGTGGCAAGGAGACAGAAGGCACTCAGGCGGGGGAACCCCAGAAGTCACCCCCCAGGCCTTTCCGCCTGCCCTGGAAGCCTTGCCCTTCCTCTGCTTCTCCCCACCCCCACCCCAGCCCTCCCTTCCCGGGAGACACGTTGTCTGCCTGATGCCCTGGGTCACCCCCTCTGGCTCCTTCCGCCTTCACGGGTGAGGATTCTGATTCTCCACGCACACGATGCACTTTCTCTCTCTCTCACACACACACACAAGTCCGTGGAAGCCATGTTCTTCCTCAGTGGAAATGAGATTCGGAGGAGACTTTGTTCCGTGTCTCATGACCACTATCGTGCACACTCGTTACCGAACACTCTGCTCCCTTATCCAGAGCTTCTGGTTGTTTCTTGTGTAGTTTTGGAAACAGGAAGTGGATCCCATGACTTCTGGAGGAAGAAACCCGCAAAGGTCCAAACCCGAGGTCCTTGGCGATGGGATGCGCGACCCTCTCACTGGCCGCCCCCCGTGCAGGAGCGAGGAGGGGGCATCGGGGAGGTGAGGTTGGGGCGGCGGGGACACAGCCACTCAGCAAATCGTGTCAGAGTCCGGCTCAGGCTTCAATGCTTGACACCGGGTGACTTTGGGCACAGGAACCATGGTCTGTCCGGGTGTCCGTTTCCCACCACGGGGACCATGAGAATGCCTCTGTCGTTGGGGTTTTGTGAGAATTCACTAGAATAACCTAGGTAAAACCCTTGTCCAGTGTGTGCCTCGTGGGAAGCATCGAAGAACTACCAGCTTTTAAGAATGTGTTTTCCAGGACTTCAGCTGTCCTCACACCAAGCCTAGGGACTGGTGGACGTTTCTGGATTTTCTGGATAAGAAAACCAAAGCCGAGAGGGTTGTGTGATTCCCCACAAGAACACAGAGCTGGCAACAGGAAAAGCTGGACTGTGAGTTCTGGTCAGTGTGGCTGCAGAATGCTGTCCTCCCCACCCCTGTCCTGCCTTGCGGGCCACCAGAGGCACAGGACACCTGAATGCCATCTGGGCCTTCATGGCTCCATTTTCTTTGTCCCTGTCTCCTGCCTTTTCTTCCCAGAGTCCTGAGAAACCGCAGGACCCGTCGTGCCTCCTTGAGGCAGCCAGGCAGGGTGGCAGCAGCAGGGAAAAAATGATAAAAGAGAGAAAGAAGACAAATAAAAGAACATTTCCCTTCTCCTGGTGCCCTGCTGCCCTCAGGGTAGGGGACCAAGCAATGCCCGTTTCTCTGACGCTTTTTGCTTCCCTTTGCTACTCTAGGTGGGAGCACGAGCTCGCCGGGTCCCGGGTTTAGACAGGCCAGTCGGCTGGGGCAGCCTGGAGGGACCTGGGCGGACCCGGGAGAAACAGCCTGACACCCCTTCCAACCCACACACACGCGCACATGCATACACACACACGGGCACACGCACACATGCATACACACACACACATACACGGGCCTTCTGCTTCTGCCCTGGGATCCACCAGAGGGACAAGGGCCTGCATCGGTAACCCCAGAGCCCCGCCTCTCAGTCCCAGGACCCTGGGCAGCCTGGCGAGGCTCCAGCCTATGCACAGACGCCCTGAGGCTCCGCGAGGCCTGCTCAGAGCTCAGAGGGCTGAGCACCCTGCTCTCGGTGTTCCAAGAGCTGCTGAGTTCAGCGGGGCTGCTCTCTCTGCAAATCGAAACGGGGCCGCCCGGGGCCTTCCAGACGTGCCACATCTTCCCAGCTCTGCCCTGCCTGGAAGCCGTGGTCCAGTCATCCTCCCCCAAACGTGGGCAGCACGGCTCCCAGGAGACCCTTCCACGCAGACACGTCGCCTAGAGCCGTCTGCACATAAAAGTTCCGGTCGACCTGCTTGAGTGCAGCTTTCCAAGAGCCGGCTTGCCCGAGGGAAAAAAGGACTCGGTGTATTACATTTAAAAGCAGGCAACCAAACCCAGGAATCGACAGATCCCGTGTCGGGGGGCAGATCCGTGCGATGACAGTATCTATCTTAGAAGAAGGTCCTGAAATAGTCATTTCTGGGTGAAAAATGATGAGTGCTTTCTAGTTCTCGCTCTGCATTTGTCATTGTTTCATTAAAGCGCCCTGGGGAGGTCTGCAGTCAGATACCAAGTCCATTTTTAAAGAGCTTCCTTTCTTCCTCTTAATTTCTTTCTTGCATTCCCCACTAGCCAGTCTGCTTGCCCTCTATATGCAAACACCTTTCTCTCCCAAGCACCAGCCCTAAAGAAGGATTTTTTTTTTTTTTTTTTTTTTTGGAGCAAAGTTAGAGCCACAGGAAAGCTTTTGAAAAGAGGAAACAGGCCAGCCGGGCCATTTTTCCCTTCAATTCCTCCCCAAAATCAGAACACAGATTAGATTAAATTGTAGTTCTTGCACACCCCTGGGCGGGGGGCTTGGGGCCATGGACCCCGTAAATGGCTATTAGTAAGACCGCATTAACATGGTGCAGGCAAGGAAACAAAACAAGAAAAAATGAAACATGTTGGACGCAGAATAAAGTCAGCGGCCGGGAGCCTCTGCGCGGCCAGGACAAGGGCAAGGGCTAGAGTCCCAACGCTCCAAGTGGCTTCCATGCGGGGTGTGGGTGGGGAGGCGCTGGGCCCCGGGTGGAGGCTTTGTGCTCTCTGGAGAAGCGGCCGGGGGTCCCTGCCGCCAGCAGAGCCAGGCAAAGCCGCCAGGCGCCCGGGGAGACCAGCGGCACCGGCCAGGGCCGCCAGCAGCCCCGGCGCCCTCGCCCGGTGGAACCACAGCGCCATCAAGCGGCCACCCGGAGAACGGCTGCACAGGGCCCAGGAAACAGGTCCAGGACTCCCAGCCCCACCGGCTCCGGGGGAGGGTCTGGAGCAAGGTCTGGGCCTGCCAAGCTGTCACTCCAGGCCCGCAGGCAGGAGCCTGCAGACGGACACCAGCTGTCCAGGCGCACCACACAACCCTGGGCTGGCCAGGAGCTGGCTGCCCTGGAAGATGCTCGGGGGGCTGCTTTTGCAATCCCAGACCCACCCTCTCCTCCAGCGACTTGCTCCAAGTTATAAAGGACTGTTTCCCAAGAAGAGTGGGGCCAGAGCAAAGGGGAGATCTGATGGGCAGCAGGCACACCCTCAGGGGTCGTGCAGAGACACACAACAGCAATGAGTCAGGCTCGTGGCTCCAGGCCTGAGCAGCAGGCCACTCGGTACGTGTTCCCGGAGAGTGGGCTTGGGTCACGGCCCACAGCCTGCAAGCGCCACAGACTGGGACATGTCTCTCCTGGGTCATGGTGCGTGACTGTGTGTGCGTCCCGGGACAGACTCTGATCCTCCGAAACAGATCACGGGGGGACGCGAGAGGGGCCCGTGCCCTCCATCTACAGACCGCAGCAGGAACCCAGCACAGGAAAATGACAAATCCTCAGAACCCCAACCAGGAAAACACATTTTAGTAAGAATATTATATAACAGGAAATCATTGCAAAGGCAGGGAGTATTTGCTACGTGTGAATGACTCTGCTAATTCCTTTATGCACATTATCTTACTTAATCTCGCAAACCACCTGAAGAG
Organism: Enhydra lutris kenyoni; assembly: GCF_002288905.1. Classification (NCBI taxonomy): domain Eukaryota; kingdom Metazoa; phylum Chordata; class Mammalia; order Carnivora; family Mustelidae; genus Enhydra; species Enhydra lutris. Next base: position 1,636,073 of record NW_019154141.1, on the reverse strand, counting down.
ATGGGAACTTGTATGATTTTTGTTTTATAGAAAAGGAAAAGGGAAGTACTTTGAGGTCAGCTGATCAGCAAAGCTTTGTCTGGATCTCAGAGCCTGGAGTCCACTCCCTCGCTTTTGCCTCCTGAACGCCCTCTTTTCCACCCAGGCCCCATCTCCCAGGGGTGGATTCAGGTTTGGCGGGACCTGAAGCCTATTCCTTTTTCCGGAGGGAGGGGCAGCTTCTTTAAGAAAAATAATGAGGGGGGCGCCTGGGTGGCTCAGTGGGTTAAAGCCTCTGCCGTCGGCTCAGGTTATGATCTCAGGGTTCTGGGATCGAGCCCCGCATCGGGCTCTCTGCTCAGCAGGGAGCCTGCTTCCTCCTCTCTCTCTGCCTGCCTCTCTGCCTCCTTGTGATCTCTGTCAAATAAATAAATAAAAATCTTTAAAAAAAAAAAAGAAAGAAAGAAAAGAAAAAGAATGAGGTTTAAAATACACAGGAGTTGAGAAATGCATAGCTCAGTGCAGGGTGTAGAGGGCCGGCAGAGGTGAGGGGCTGTTGCCTCATTACCTCCAAGGAAGATCTACCTCTGCTCTCCCCTTCCTCCCCCTGCAGCTGGTTTTCCTGCCAACTCTGCATCCACGCCTCCCAGCCACCGCTCTGGCCTCTGCAATGGACAGCCGTGCCCCACCTGTCCCTGAAAGTGCTTTGACTCAAGGTCACCAATGACACCAACTGCCAAGTAACGAGTGCTCCGCTGCCCCCACCCCCAGAAGAATTCTGCCCCTGACATTTCCCCTCCTACAAACTCTCTTCTCCTCGGGTATCCTGGACACTGCATTCTGGTTTTCCCTCAACATCGGCTACCGTTTCCCTATGTTCCTCACCCGGGGAGCTCCTGTCACCTGCTCCTTCAGTGTCCAGGTGAGCCTGGCAGAGGTCAGAGCATAACCTTTGAGACAGCCAGACCCAGGGTTTAACCCCTGTCCATGCTTAAGAGCTGTGTGGCCATCAGCAAGGCGGTCACCCTCTCTGAGCCCATATTCTCTTCTGTATAATTGGGATGAAACGCCTTAAGTTATTTAAGAGCTTAAGTGACCTAATATATGCAGAGTGCTTAGTAGGATGCCCAGCACAGAGTAGGGCCAGTGTCAGCCCCAAAGCCCAGTCCATCTCTCTGACCGAGGCCCTAGATGACCAGTTCCAGCACCTGCAGAATCATCTCACGCATGGCCCCTCGGAGGACCTCATCTTGTCTGCAAGTGTTCATGGCATCACCCTCAAGCCCATGCTCTCCCTTTGCTGATTTCCGAAAGGTACAAGTGACACTATACCGAGACAAGAAATCCAGGGTTCATCCCAAGTCCACCTTCCATTGCGCCAACAATCTCCCTGGGATCCACCAAACACGCCAAGGATCCCCCTCCCTCAGCCCGTGCCCTCGCCTGTGACTCACGCCCAGGTCCTCCTGATCTTGCCCCGGACCTCTGAACGGCCTCCTACATGATAGGCTGCTGTGCTGCCCCCACCCCCCACCACCCCCAATCCATCCTCCACACCCAAAGGGCAAGTTTCCTCAAACACATTTCAGATTATGCTGTGCCTCTGCTGAAAACACACCGTCTGTCTTTCCATCAGCATAAGGGTCAGCCCAACCACAACGCCTGGGACTATCAGACTCCTAGTGCCCCTGCGTCTGCCTCACTGCCCCTTAAAACCCCCTGCACGATTACGATTTGCTCAGACATCCCAAACTGTCTGCATTTCCTTAACGTGGCACCAGGCACTGCTGCCCCCTGTGCTGTCGTGCACGCACTATTCCATCACCTGGAAGGCTCCCCACTTTCTCTGCCACCTACTGTCAGAGCCCATGCAAATGTCACCTCCTCTGAGAAGCCCTCCAGGATGCCTCCTCAAAAAAAAAAACAGACCCATGCCCTCTGTATGTAGCCTGTGTATGCATCAACCACAGCTCCATTCAAACCCTACAACGTTCGGATTTATTTCCTGTTTCCCAGGCCACACGGTGAGCTTTCTGAGAACAGTGCCATCTCGAAAGGCGAGAGAAAGTGTGTGGTGGTCAAAAGGGTGAGTTCTGGGGCCAGACACCCTGGAGACAAGTTAGAGCATCTCTCAGTGCCTTCACTCTGCCACCTGTGTTGTGGTATAAGGGCAGGGTTCCCCCGGTGGGGGGGCATGGATAAAGCAGCTTAGAAAGACCTGACATAGGCCAGCACTGAGAAGGAGCAGCAGACAGTGAGCCCCACAAGTAATTTATCTAAAATGTTCTAGCAGCCACTTTATTTTTTTTTAAAGATTTTATTTATTTGACAGAGAGAGATCACAAGTAGACAGAGAAGCAGGCACAGAGAGAGAGGGAAGCAAGCTCCCTGCTGAGCAGAGAGCCCAATGCGGGACTCGATCTCAGGACCCTGAGATCACGACCTGAGCCGAAGGCAGCGGCTTAACCCACTGAGCCACCCAGGCGCCCCTAGCAGCCACTTTAAAGAGCTCAAAGAGGGGCTCCTGGGTGGCTTAGATGGTTGAGTATCTGCCTTCAGCTCAGGTCATGATCCCAGGGCCAAGCCCCGTGTTGGGCTCCCTGCTCAGTGGGGAGCCTGCTTCTCCTTCTCCCTCTCCCCCACCCCAGCTTGTGCTCTCTCTCCCCCTCTCCTTCCCTCTCTCTCTCTCTCTCTCAAATGAATAAATAAAATCTTAAAATAAAAGAAAATAAAGAGCTCAAAAGAAGCCATCAAAGTTAATTTTAATAATGCTTGTTTAACCCGATACGTTTCACATCTTATCGTTTCAACCCAGAATCAATATTTTAAAAATTATTCACAAGCTATTGTGCTCTTTTTTCATAGCAAGTCTTCGAAATCCAGTGTACATTTTCGCACTGAGAGCACCTCTCCATTCAAGTGTGTGACTCCCGGTGGCCGCACTGGGCAGCGTGCTCCGGGGGGCTCCCCGGGGAAAGGATGCTGGTTTCCCCCAGACCACACCATCCCCTTTCCGTGGCTTTCCGTGGCTGCTTTGCTTTTTATCCTCTCACAGAAATCACCCGTGGCTGTGAGCACAGCTATAAGGCCAAGTCCTGTGAGTCCCAGTCAACCACAGAAACCAGGGGTGGTCTAGGGGTTCCTGACTCAGCCCCCCACCAATGTCCGGGTCCCGTGTTCTCCAGGCAACCACCCAGCTCCCAACGTGGCCTCCCAGGGACCCAGACTTTGGGTGAGAATCTGTGCAGGGGAGTCTCCCATTTTAAATGAACAGACAAGAACTCTCTCTTCCTTGGTCACTGCGGATTTAGTTTTCTTTTTTTGTTGTTGTTAAAGATTTTATTTTTTTTAGATTTTATTTATTTATTTGATAGAGAGAGAGATCACAAGTAGGCAGAGAGGCAGGCAGAGAGAGAGAGGGGGAAGCAGGCTCCCTGCTGATCTCAATCCCAGGACCCTGAGATCATGACCTGAGCTGAAGGTAGAGCCACTGAGCCATCCAGATGCCCCACAGATTTATTTATTTGACACACACACACACACACACACACAGAGAGAGAGAGAGAGAGAGAGAGAGAGAGAGAGAGCACACATAAGCAGGGGGAACAGGAGACAAAGGGAGAGGGAGAAGCAGGCTCCCCTCTGAGCAGGAAGCCTGATAGGGGGCTCGATCCCAGGACCCTGGGATCACGACCTGAGCCAAAGGCAGACGCTTACCCAACTGGGCCACTCAGGGGCCCCAGATTTAGTTAGTTTTCACTGTGTATCCAGACTCTGAACTTCCTACAAGTATATGCAAAGTAAAACACAGAGCGTCCTTCAATGGTCCGTGTGGCGCCGTTACAATTTTCATTCACTCAGTCCCTTCTACGTGCCAAGCACACGAGTCCTCTCCCTCATCAACAAACAAAACAGCAACGACAACCAGCGGATACACTGTCCGCAGTGGAAAGGTGTTCAGCTCTTACAGTTATTTTCTCCCCTCTGACGTCATAACAGTGTCGCGGTGTCATAGGGACCTTCGCGGAGCTCCTCCCCGAGGACCAGCCTGGAAGCTGTGTAGACCTTCTCTGGGTATTCTGGAATTTAACAATTTCTAGACTTTCAAGGCTGGGGTCACACCAAGGGCGAGGATGCAGTCCTGGGGCTGCCTTCTGATTTCTGCCTCTGAGGGACATTTCCTTCGTTGAAAAAAAATTATTTAAAAAAAAATTTTTAATTGCATCTTATCACTGTGTAGATAGAAGGACAACATAAAGGTGACCCAGGGTAGATATTTATACCTATAATGTATTATATTCATTTTCCTTCTGATTTTAAAAGAAATTGAAATGGGAACATTTTTGTGGGGCCTGAAAAGCATCCTGGGACCTGAGCCCCAGGAGTCTTGCACCTACAGGACACGCTGGCCCTGCCAAGGTAAGGCCACTGCTGGGTGGGGGACCCCAAGGTTGTCATCTGTAAGGCAGGTTTCTACAGACGGAAAATGCAAGTATTTCAGCCTGGGTCCTCTTGCTTTCCCACAAAGCAGGAAGCCACAATCCCATAAAAGTCCTGTGAGTCATCCAGAGGCCACAACCCAATTCTTGAGGCCAGTAGTCACAGGTGCGGGGAGGGTCCACCCATCCCTGAGGCCCGCAGGTGGACTCCTGGCATCAGGGGTGCTCACGAGGATGGGGTTTTCATTCCAGTCTGCAAAGCTGGTTGGCCCCTCCTGCCTCTGTGCGCTCCCTGTCGCTAACTCAGGCCTGAAACCTAACCCCCACCCATCAGATGTGATAATCCACTTATGTACCTGCCTCCCCCACGCCCCAGCACGGTGAGCAGAGACACAATTCCATCTCTATCTGCCTCTGCTTCCCAAGGCCCAGCACATCGCTCCGGGAGGGAATGAGATATTTACTGCGTATTAACTACATGTGCTCTCTGCTCTAGTTATCTTTCTGTGTGAAGGCGTGATGAGCGAATGGAAAGGATTTAGGCATGACCACGCCATCTGCCAGAATTTCTTGTACTTCTCTCCAAGACACACATGGTATTCTATTTTACGCCCCAGATCTCTCAGTACATCCTGCCCAAAACATGTTTTTTTTTGTTTTATTTTTTATGTGGCAAACATTAATTACTCTTGCTTTAAAACAAAAAAAGGAGAGCACTCCCTGTCTGGCTGGCTGTGTGGCATTCCGTGAACGCGGGAGCCAAGCACACCCAGGGCTGTGACATCACGGTGCTGGCCACTCTCTCACACTCTCTCCTAGCGCAGCTGCCACCATGTGACCTGTCCTCTTGAGAGTCCCATATGACAAGGACCCAGGGCCCTCAATCCAACAGCACGTAGGGAACTAAATCTGGCCATCTTTCAGTGGGCTCGGGAGTAGACCTGCCCCCCTCGAACCTTCAGATAGCTGCAACCCCGGTCCCCACAGTCACTGAAGCCTCCGGAGACCCCCTGGGTCAGAGGACACAGCTGCGCCGCACCCAGATGCCTGCCCCCCAGACGCCTGACAGAACGCTTGCTCTTTTGAGCTGCAAAGATCAGGGTGATTTGTTACGCAGCGATTGGTCACGAAAACAAGTCCCGAGAACAGTGCCTGCCACACAAGAGGTCCCTGAATATTTGCTGAATGGGTGAAGAGAAAGAAAATTAGAAGCCAGGGTGATGATGCGCCACCAAGGTGACGACGCACCACCTGGAGTCTTAGAGGAAGGCGCGGTCTAAGTTAACGGCTGTAGAGATAGAGACCTCTCTGCCGGATTGGAACAGACCCCAAGGTGAGGGTCTGCCTGCCCAACGGCTACTGTCCTGGTTACGGTTCACACTGCTGTGCGGCGACTGCAGCCTCCGACCTGGCCCCACCCCCACCCCAACCCCCCTTCACAGACCCCAGGCACATTTATCTTCCCCAAAGCCCCCTGCCCCATCCAAAGCCTTCCCAGTGCCTCCCAATACCAGCATCATCAAGGTCAAAACTGTAACTCAGCAGGAAGGCCCTCCCAATGCTGCCCTCACCGCCCCCCTCCCTGCCCTGCAGCATCTAAAGCGTAAAAATCTACTTTGTGCACCAACTCTTCTGCCATGACCTAGTGGACACAACTGGGTCGTTGAAAAGTCTGGTCTCTTCACTCACAGGCCGGCTCACCACGGGAGTCTGACTCTTCCCCTCGGGCTGGCAAGCTCACGCCTGCCCTCCCCTCCACGATGACCCTCACCCCCACAATGACCCTCCCCCTTCAGTCCATAAATGAAGCAGGGCCCCCCCCCCGCCGCCAGACTGCGCCCAACTCCCCCCTCCAGGTGGCGCTCATCCCTCTGCTCTCCCCAGTCTGGATCCCTAACTCACAATATCCTAAATGAATGTATTTTTATGGACATCTAACCAGGACAGCCTCTAAATTGCACTCCATCTCACAGTTCAATTAAAGTCTCTCCTCCTATAAGGAGAACAGATTTCTTGGTGGGGTGGGAGAGGCGGCACCACATCACCTTGGTCAAGACTAGTCCTTCCACTGGTAGCCAAACCCGAGCAGGACCCTCCCTCACACCGTCCGCCCTAAACACCGCCCTGATCATCTTACTCCTAGACCTCCAGACTTGCCACTAAGTAAGCAGTCTGGGGGGATGCGTAGAGGACTGTCCTTAACATCCACGTCCCTAACCCCACTGCACATGCAAATGCCCCCTTGGAAATAAACCAGTGGGCTGTGACTTGACTTCCCCTCCCACCAACCCCACAGAAGCCCCACCACTGCGGAATCCTCCCTCATCTCCCCACCCAAAGAGGTGAAGTCCCTTCTCTCCAGAGAAGTCCAGGGGTATTCCATATTACGTGTCTATGACTATGCTGGCTTTGGCCCAACTGTCCCATAAACCCCTGGGGGTGGAGGGGAATGGGATCTCCTTGGAAAACAGAACCTCTTTCCAGCTCCTGAAGTTCCTGCCTCAACGGGGGCTTCCACCTCCAGCATCATTTCCTCCTTTTATACCCCCCTGCCCATGGGGGTGGGCTCATTCAGACATAGGCACACACACACACGTGCACACGCATGCACACAGGCCCCAAGCGGGGCTCCTGTCCCACAACTCAGGAGCCGGGTGTGAAGGATGCTAGCATCGTGCCCACTGGGGTTTAACAGAAGTCAGTGGCATCGTAGCCACAGGAAAACACAAAAGGACTCATGGGAGGGAACACGTCTGTGTGAGGGACCTGTGCGATGGTCACAGGAGGTGCCTCCCAAGAAACTTGAAAAAAAAAATTAAGAAAAAAGGCTTCTTGTAAAATCAAACTAAGTAAATCAGCAGATAAAGAGAAAAGACAGTGCCCTCGACGGGAGGGATTGCGACCCTCGGCGGATCACACGGATGCTATGTAAAGAAGGCCCCACATGGAAGCAATGGCCTCACGCGTGCAAGCACACACGTATGCACACAGCCCACACGTGCACGCGGCTACACACTTGCAAGCGTGCACACACACGCACACCTGCTCACATACACTCCAGTGCCACACACACGTACACACGTCCATGCACACGCCTGCACCTGCCCCCAACACGTACATTCACAGAAACACACCTGTGCGCACACACATTCATCATCTATGAACACACGCATGTGTACAAAGGTGGCTGCTCTGTGCACACACACCCCACCCTGAGGCACACTCACACCCGCTTCAGAGAGCCAGCCGAGGCAGTGCACAGCCAACTCCTCGCAGGGAGAGTGAGGCTGTGACGCCGGGAGCCTGAGGGCACCCCGCCCCCGCCAACTGCCAACCCCACGTTCTGCAGACAGCAGCTTGAATACGAGGTGGTGTCTTAGGTGTAGGGCTCCAAGAATTCCCACACCTGAGAAAGGACAGCTCCTACCTTCCTTGGTAGGTGCGCTGGGAGGCACAGTGGGATGCACTGGGACCTGAGTCACACATCTGTCCCGTTCCTCCAGGCACCTGGTCATCTCCAATCCTGCTGGAGCCAGGACCCAGGAGGCTAATTCCCAGACCCCAGAGAATCATAAGGCCTCTGACCTCCTCTGCGTTTCCCTACCCCACCCCCCGGGGTCACCCTGCTTCGAGACCACCACTTCATGCCGGGGCCCTGGAGGGTCCGGGGGAAGGACGAGGGAAGGGGTGAGGGGTGGCCCCACACTTATCTGAGGTCAGCAGCCCCCATGAGGGGCCACTGTGGATGCCACAGAAACCATTCAGGTTGAAATGCGGTGAGCATGTGATGGTCTAGGTCCAGGCCCACCGTGGCTTGGCCATGACCTGGCAGGGAGCCCTGAGCCGTCTGGCCTGTTGGCTTCCTCACTAGGAACATGGAGCAATGACTAAGTCCTGCTCACAGGACACTCTCAGGGTTAATGACAAAAACCTACATGCAGGTCTCTCTAAGCCTGGAAAGAGTTATTATTACCTCTCTAAGCCTGGAAAGAGTTATTCCATGATCAAGACAAGAAAAAATGCATTTTAAAAGGCATCCATGAGGGGCGCCTGGGTGGCTCAGTGGATTAAAGCCTCTGCCTTCGGCTCAGGTCATGATCCCAGGGTCCTGGGATTGAGCCCCGCATCGGGCTCTCTGCTCGGCAGGGAGCTTGCTTCCTCCTCTCTCTCTCTCTCTGCCTGCCTCTCTGCCTACTTGTGATCTCTGTAAAATAAAATAAAATAAAAATCTAAAAAAAAAAAAAAAAAAAAAAGGCATCCATGAGCCCATACAAATAACCCAACGGGTATATTAATGGGTGCGAGAGACAAAATCCCTTATAGAAGAATTCTAAACAATATAGGAAGGTATTCCCCCTCCCCAGGAAACGAGCTGGCTTCCCCACCTGTGAAGCATGGGCTGCCCTTGGTGACCCTCTTCTAATGAACAGAGTATGGAAGGAGGAAAAAACAGCAAATCTGCAGTGGAGGCACCTGGCTGAGCCACCTTATCCCAGAGATGAAGGTCAAGGTCACCGGGGAGATGTCACATTGATATCACACACCCCTGCTGGGAAACAAGGAGAACACGTCACCTCTGTGTTCTTCTTCCCCAAACCCCAGTCTATTATGAGAAAACATCAGACAAACCAAAATTGAACAACGGTCTTCAAAACACATGACCGGTACTCTCCAGAACGGTCAAGGTCGTTCGAAACCACCCAGATCAGGGAAGGCTAAATGCAGTGAGGGATTCTGGATTGGATCCTCAAGCAGAAAAGGGTTACTGGTGAAGGGACTAGGGAGATGCGAACCACGTCTGCGATTCAGGCACCGGCACTGAAGGGACTTAATGTCTTAGTTCAACAACCATCCCGGGGTTAGAGCAGCTGTCACGGGACTGCTCCGTACTAACCCTTCAACCTCCCACTGAATCCTGAATTGTTACAGAATTAATGAAAAAATTTATTTTTAAAAATTGTACGTGATCCAGCAGGTGGATAACTGGCCAAAACCATTACCCACCCTACCCCGCACCCCAGGGAATCATTATCAATGGCAGAATGCTGTCAAAAGCTGTATACAAACAGATCCGTGATCCATCGTGAAAGACAGCTGACCAGCTCCTGTGTGCCAGGCAACCGATGATCTCTAATTCCCAAACCATCTCGAGCACCAGCCTCCCTACAAATGGGAGCCGGACAGTGGGGGAAGTTAAGTCTCATGGCATTCGGGTATGCCCCTGACCCAGGGCTGGCCCTGCAGCAGAAGCTGTGGTCCATGAGCCTCACTGCCCCTTTCCAGACCAGAAGCACGGAAGACCAGCACCTCGTCCTATCAGGGCCCTGGACGCCCTGTAAGAGATGAGCCCCCCTTCTGGAAGGCGTCCTCTTCAGACAGGTTCCTCTTCCCCATCACTGCAGAGTTCTTTTGAGAGCTGATACAGGGAAGAGCCACTAGGTGGCGACAGACCCCACCTGTGTCAAGGAGAGATTGTGCAGGCAAGGACTGAGGCCACCCCGTGTTCAGACACGGTCCTTAGCCTCAGACTTCCCAACAGTAAATCTTTTTATAGACCAGTCAGTGTTTGCTTGGCCGCTGGCAGAAACCAGTAGACAGCTCTGAGCTCCTTACCTGGGAGCATGAGCATACCCACACCCACACCCACACACTACACTCACTCTCCAGAGTCGGGCTGGAAAACTCATCTTGACAAGCGTAGTAACAGTCACCACTGGGGAAGCAGAGCTTCTGGCCCCCATCTTTTAAACCTCAAGAGCCCCAGGTTGAGAACCCAAGTGCCTGGGTTTGAATCCCAGCTCTGTCCCTTCCTATCTGAGGGATCTGGGACCCCGGGCTTAGCGGAGGGCGCACCTTTCTCATCTAGCTCCTGCAGTGGGGAGCAGGTCCGAGCCCACGAGCTGCACAGGGATTATGAAGTAAGTCAGCAGGTGGGGCACCTGGGGGCTCAGTCAGTTAAGCATCCGACTCTTGGTTTCGGCTCAGGTTGTGATCTCAGGGTCATGAGATCGAGCCCCGCATCAGGCTCCATGCTTAGTGGGGAATCTGCTTGGGGAGTCTCTCTCTCTTCCTCTTTCACTCTCCCTCTCTTCCTCCTGCTTGTGCTCTCTCCCTCTAAAATAAATAAATCTTTAAAAAAAATTAAGTTAGTAGGTGAAAGTCACTTAAATCAGCACTTTGGAATTGCCTTTTTTTTTTTTTTTTTTTTTTTTGGTGGTTACTTCTCCCTCTTGCGGGAGTATATGTATCTGCCCCTTGGGCCCCCACTGCATCCCGTTATATGGAGAGGGTATGGTCTAACTGTGGCGAGCCTACAAGGAGCCTGGTTACGTCTCCAGTTTCAAGAACGGAAGACTCAGTTTTTGGGACATTATCTCAACCTCTAACCAGTTTCAAAGAACCCACCACAGAGGACCACCCCCTTACACAGCGGGGGCATTAGGCAACGTCCTGTATCTTGAGGGAGACAGCAAGAATTTGCCTGGCAACATTGCAACGTTTTACCCTTGCTTTCCTGAGAAGTGAGGGCTTTTTGTTTTTGTTTTTTAAAAGGTCAAGGTGAGTGTTTAGGAACAACCGCTTGAAAAGTTTTTCTAGGCTCAGGTACGACAGCCTGTGACCAAACCTTGGCACGCAAGCTTGTTCCTCTTATGACTCGGGTGTTTCCTGGAGACAGTTGAGCTGGAGCAAAGCAGAGACAAGGCCTCCCACCCTCGCCAGTCCCTCCATTTTCCCCTGACGGTGGGATGTGACAGGGAACGAACCCAGAAGCTCCCTGAAGGTCCCAATTCCTTGTAAGAACAGGATGGCTTGGCCACATGGCAGTCTGGGGGGAGCCCAGAGGGTCCAGGCAACTCTACCAAAGCAGAGTTAGAACTGACAGATCTAGAAAGCTCTAGAGTACTCTAGACCATATCCATGCCACCTATAGGAATTACAGCAGACCACTTTATCCTAGGATATCCTAAGATCATGGTCTCATCTTGTTTTTTTCCTGCCTTCATTTGCCTTTCTTACCAAAAAAAAAAAAAAAAAAAAAAAAAAAAAAAAGTTTGTAGGTAACCTGTCTTAAATCCATTTGGCAACAAGGCTGGGTATAAGTATGTTCAACGTTTTGCAAAGACACACAACTTTTTTTTTTAAGATTTTATTTATTTATTTGAGAGAGAGAGAGAGAGAGAGAGAACGAGTGAGCACAAGCAGGGGGAGGGACAGAAGGAGAAGGAGGCTCTCCGCTGAGCAGGGAGCCTGAAGCGGGACTTGATCTGGGGACTCTGGGATCATGACCTGAGCCGAAGGCAGACATTGCACCCACATTTCACCCTCAAAGACACACAGCTTCTTTAAAGCAACGTCCACCTGGAGAGAAAAAGGGCAGCTTGGATTTTCAGGTTTTCTTTCCCAGCCTAAAGCTAGTACAACTTGGAGAAGCGCCGGCAATACTCGCATCTGTACACCAGAGGGCACCATAGCCCTAGAGTCTGGCTGGCCGCAACAAGGCTCCGCCGCCGGCTCAGGGGCAGAAACACCCCCTAAGAGAAAGGTCCCTTCCAGACCCCATAACCACCTGAGCTGTAAGCTGCTGCAGGACGCAGGCCCCTCTCAGCTTAGCTCAGAGAGTGGGCACCTGGGGACACCAGGGGCTGCAAACCCGGGCCCCTCGGTCTGCATTTGTTTAAATTCCCACACTTGCCAAGGGCTTCAAAGATGTTAAAAAAGAGACAATGTCATGGAACATCTGAGATCACACCACCTTCCAGAACACCTCCCTCCCCAGACATGCACAGGTGCACACCACCTCATGACACCAGCCCCAGGCCCTGGAGGGCGAGTTCCGTCCCCCGACTTGCATACGGGGAGCATAAATCCCGAAAGTGCAAAGTGACCTTCATGGCCAGAAGTCAGGGACGGGGACCGCCGTGCCTGGGCAGGTACCACCCAGCCCGGGCGGTTTTCACGTCAGCACAGCTCCTCCCAAAAGGCAAACATGAGGCCGTTCTCAGGAGCGCTGGCCTCTGTGACCTGGAGCTGGGATAAACCTGGGGTGAATGTTGCTGACAGAGCCCGGGGCGGGTCCTGGAGCCTTGGCCCATTGCCAGCAAACGGGGGTGGGGGAGGCAGAGGGAGGAAGGCGCTATTTGGAGGTCTGCAGCCCCTTTGTCTGCCCAGAGACTTCCCTCTGCTCCTAAACACATCGGCAGGCCGTGGCCCCCTCCCCCATGGCATCACACCTGTTGCTGGATCTCATTCTGTAAAAAGTAAGGTAGGAAGGAGTGTTTTCCCCCACTCTACGTGGGCCCCATGAGACCCAACCATCCCTCCCGACACCTAGTCCGGCCACCAAGGCCAGTGCCCTGTTCCCCTTTTCCACCCAGCAGGGCTCTACCCCTGGAGAAACGTCAAAAATCCAAGAAAGAGAAAAGGCACCTGCTAAACCCACAGAGGTGTGTAAGCCCAGAGGACTAGTGGCCCCTCCGGAGGGTGCTCCTGCCCTGGGGTCGATGAGCGCGTGGCCTCCCCGCCACCAGCCCGACGTCCAGGCACCGGACATAGGAGTGACGGGCCAGAACCCCCCAGACACAGCTCTTCCACATCAGGATCAAAAACACGGTCCAACACCCTGGCTCCAAATTCCCTTTCCGTCCTGTCCTAATAAATATTTTATGCCCAAATCTAATAAATAGTTTATCCCCTGAATTGTTTCTGGGCAGAGAATGACAGCGTCAACCCTTCTGGCATCCACCAGACAGATGAGTCTGTTGAAACTCAGGTCGGTCCCCGGAGCCCCACACCGCCCTGCCTCGAAAGCTTCCTCCCGTCCAGCCCCAGGCACCCGTGAGACCCCGCTGTGTCCACACCAGTGGCCTGCATCGCACGCGGCTGCGAGGCTCTGGGCCACACGCAAGGTCAGCCGGCGTGAACACACCATTGGTCCCGGGAGGGAGCAGCCTGGCTGCTCCCTGTGCACCCCACTCCCACCCTGTGATGCGGGAACACAAATGCAGGGAGCAAGGGATCTGCAAACAACCTTGGCTTTGGGTGGATAACTGTATTCTTTGCCCAAGAAGAACATCCACCTTAACGCGCAGACCGCGGCTCAGTGGGGCCTGTCCCTGGACCCGCAGGAGACCCCGTTCCCAGCCACGACCCTCAGCACGGTCCCCGCGAGGCACACTGCAGACGGGAAGGCGGGGTGTCTTGGTGCTGAGGCCCTGGGGGGAGCTGGAACCACTCCTTGGGGACCTTTCTCTCAGGGCCAGAGGCTTGGTCATGGTAACTGGGGCAGGGGGCACAGGGGCAAGGTCCGTGGTATTTTTAAAGGCCCATGGAAATGTTTTGATTTATTTTGAAATCAGAAGAAAAAAAGAACACAAACTTGCAAGCTGAAGGAAATGTCTTAATATATAATGTTGGTATGTTTGTATTGAGACCAACACAGTTCTTTAGTTTTGACTTTTTTTTTTTTTTTTTTTTTTTTTTTTTTTAAGGGAGGAGAAGGCCCACGGAGGCAGAAGCGGCTTGGGAAGTTGGCATGAGGCCGGGAGCAGCCTGGGAGGGACGGGTCCCTGAGCACGAAAGCCCCCCCCTCAGCAGGAGCCCCTTCTCCGCCCCGAGGGGAGAGCTTCTGCACCCACCGCCCCGGGACACGGGTTCCATGTCGCTCACGGCGTTCCCAGCGGCTGATGGACTCTTCAGAAATTGGGTCCACTTTGCCGAGGGCCTCATCCAATTCCGGGCCCAGAAGTCCTTCCCACAGGGCACAGAGGCCCGGATGGGGGCAGAAAACCAAGCAGACGAAACCCTGAGCCTTCCCTGAGACAAATCCTGTCACAAAGCTCTACATGTCCCCTTTCTTTCTTTCTTAGAATATTCCTATCACAGAACTCGTCATTTAACAAGGTGTGATTCAGCGGCCCCTAGCACGCCTACAGTGCGGGGCAGCCATCCCCACACTCTGTTCCAGAACATTCTTGCCCCACCCAAAGGACACCCCACCCCCAGGAAGCAGGGGCGTCCCCCTGACCCCCACCCTATTCCCGGACCTGATGACCATGCACCCACTTCCTGTCTCCCTCCTAGAATTGGAATCATGTGCTGCTTTCCCTGAGCATAGTGTTTTCCAGACTCACCTACACTGAGCGTGTCAGGACTTCGCTCTTCTTAGGGCTGGGGAACATTCTATTGTTAGTTCCCTTTTCTTTTCTTCTCCCCTGTGAGGGCAGGAGAGCACTCTGAAGGGAGAGCGAGACCCTCTGTGACCGACACCATCTGAGGTCACTGGCAAGCACCTGTCATGGTCAGGGCTACGGATCCTGTAAGTCCGCCCGCACAGAACCCGGTCTACACCCACACCCCGGGACACCTTCCCCTCTTGTTCCATCCTCCAGGGTGCGGGATCCGAGCGCTGACTCAGCACTGCTAGATCAGGGGATTCTGGAAGCAGCCATGCAAGCGGGGGCTCCAGAGCCTGGGCCATGAACCCCCTATCCTGGCCCTGTGGTGAGCCCCGGGGGCTGGGCTTCCGGGCCCCTCCTCCACGAGGACAGGACGGGGAGGACCAGCCTTGGGTCCTGGAAGAAGCAGACTCAGAAGGGGAGAAGGCAGGAGGGAGTGGAAGGAAGAGGACAGTCTCACCACGAGCTGGGGACGTCAAGGGGAAGAGGCTGGAGAACCTGGCCCACGCAGGGCTCTTTCTACAGTGCTCCAGGGGCACAGGCCGCAGGGAGGCTCCACGCTGCGGGCGCTGGGAGCTCTTCCTGGAAGTGAAGGTGGATGAAGAGAAGGAGAGTGCACAGCCCTGGAAAGACAGTGAACGGAGACCTCTCTGGCCACAGCGAAGGCCCTGCCTCCCGCTGATCCTGTCCCCAGGCTTCCACACGGGGAGAGAATGGCCCCCGCCCCTCTTCCCAACCTTGCGGGAGCTTTAAAGGAACAGGATAGGGGTTCTGATGTCAAGTTAGAGACTCAGGGCCCTTTAGATGCTCTTATTTAAAAAAATACAATGCAAAGATTTTATGCCAGCCTTGGGGTGAAAATGGAAACCCAAAGGCCCAGCATTGGGGACTTGTTAAGAAAACAATGGCCCATTGATGCAGCAGCTCTCGTGCCACAAAGGACCATGATCAAGGTTCCTGTGACCTTGTAAAAGTGACAGAAGAACAGAATCCTACTTGGAGCTGGCACACCGCCGTGACGTGTCCCTGGTCAAGTGCGCCAAGGAGACATCAGACGTATTTCATCCAAGGGCCACTGCCGAGTGCTTCGAGTTTCTGACACTGTTAGTATGTCCTATGCCGGCAGAATGAACAGAAGAGCCTCCATGTTCCTTGCGGTCACATTGTCCTCTGTGACAGTCCCCATCACCTTCCCCCTCTCACAACCATACCTAGAAGAACTCTCTCACAATGAAATCTCAGCACCCCACCACAAACGTGTTCGTGTGTATCTGTGCACACACGTGCACGGGCACACACACATTCTGCAGGATCACTTGGCAATTCTCAAGTCAGGGCAATTGGTGGCACTCGAGACCAGGCCATCAGTGCCGAGAGGACAAAGCAGTCTTCTCTTTCAAGGGGTGTTTGCTTAATGCTCAGGTCTCCTGAGCCCAGGCCGGGTTACAAAGAGGAGGAAGACCTTTCAACGCCTGGAAGGAATCCTGGTGCAGGCTGCTGCCTCCTTTCCATCCCTCCTGTGCCCAGTGGTCCTTCCAGGATGGGAAGGCGGGAAGAGAGGAAGAGAGAGGGGTACAGCCAACATGGAAACATGGACGGAGGGCTCCCCCGGGGACGCGGAGCAAGCCTGAGACTCAAATTTCTCCTTCCAAGTGAAGCATCCTGCACCCCACCTTGAGCCTGAAATGCACTTAAGGGCACGGACGGTCCTTCAGCAGCAGCCACGTGCCGGGCTCGTCCAAAAACAAAACCGAAGCATCTCCAAGTTTTATTTCCAGGACGGGCAGCTCGAGAGCAGGAAAAAGGAGAAACCCGAGGTCAAGGTCGGGAAGGAGCCAGCCCCTTACAAAATGCTACTGAAACACCCGTTTGACCAACAGGTAAAACAGAGAAAAGGAAGTTCAATGACCTTGTTTACATGAGACTCAACGAAAGCCAGTGCTCTGCCAAGGGACGACGCAAACTGTGACATCGGGTTTGCAGCTATGATCCCAGCAAGCAAGCTATGCACAAAGATGAGGAACGTGAGAACAGGAAGAAAAAACGAACGCCAAAGGTGACATTCAGAAGGAGAGTCAAACCACCTGCTCTGAGGTCGGGACTCCACAAGTAACCCACATACGGACTGCGGATGAGCAGCTGGAAAGTACCGGTGCGTGGCCAGGAGGCGGGATTCTCCGGAGAGTGTTTCCAGGTACACGGGGGTCCAGAATAACAAGCATGCTTTGAATCGTGGTGGAAAACAGGAGGAACCTTACCAGACCACCTCCAGGGGATGGGGGCCCAGAAAGGCACGGACTGCATGTCCCAGGGTGCGGCGCGATTCCCCAACGGCCCACACCCATCTAGAATGCACGACCTGGTGTCTGCCCTGGTGTCCTCCTGCTGACTGCAGCTCGGCAATGACCACAGCCTGGTGGCCTGCTGGTGGCACCTGTGTGGGCCACCTGCCTCGGAACAGAGCTTGGTCACCTGCTCTGGCCTCGCGCCCCGGCTCCCCCTCCAGCCGGCCTACACTCCAGAGTTCGGCTCCCCCTGCTCCCCACAACCTAGCCCCCGGGCTGTGTCCATTTCCTCCGGACCATTTAGAACAGCAGCTCTGGGGTCTTCTCCCCTGTCTGGGAGCCCAGGCTCTTGCTCGTGCTGTCTCAGTCTGCCTAGCTCCTTCCTTTCTGGGGCCTCCGCAGGGCTGGGGCTGGCTCTGTGGCCGGCTCTCTCTTCTCCCCTACCCACGCCAGACACCCAGGACCGGTTTGCTGAACGAATAAACGGCTCCTCTTTTCCTGTCTTCTTGGATGGGGGCCGGGGCTAGGGAGGCAGGAAGGAAAAAACCTGAAAATACATCTAAATAGGCTTTTTTGGGTTTTTTTGACCTTTGTATACAACAGCCTTGAGAATCAGCCAGGGCAGAAAAAACTCAGCTGCAGCCATGGGGAGCCCTGGAGAGAGAAGGGAATTTGCCAGCGTCCTCCCAGACCCTCTCAGGGGAGCAGGAACGAGGCCATGGGAGGGTCAAGTCCTTCCCAGCTGGGAGGAGGGCTGGCCCAAGTTCCAATCTTCCACTTACTTTAATTGCCAGGAAACAGAGCTTCTCCGTCTGTCATTATGACTTAATTAAGCCAAAACCGCCCGGAAGGAGGAAGCCAGGTCCATTAGAGCTGGCGGGCAAGGTGGGGCGTGTGGATAAGGGGCCCCCAGCAGGATGCACAGAAGACAAGACTCGGCTCAGACCCCCAGGCGCAGCCCCCAGGCTCCCGGCACACCTCCACCGGGGGTGCGCATTTCCGGGTAGCCCCTCCGAGGCCCCGTATTTTAGTCTGGACACACACACACACACACACACACACACACACACACACGACTCAGTGAAAAGTCAGTGGTGGCCAGCTGCCTGCTTCTCAGAAGCCCCCTAAGGGGAGGAAGCCAGATGTTGTCTCACTGGGTGGACCCAACACACCCATACGGGGCAAACTCACAGAGCAGATCAGTAGTCACTAGGGCTGGCCAGGGCGTGGGGACCAACGGCTAACAGGCTCCAGGAAATTTAGGTCAGGTGTGGGGGGTTGCGGGATTGCTAGAAATGTTTCAAAACCACACTGTGGGACAAAAACGACATCGTGGCGATGGGCACACGAGTCTACACATTTTTTTTTAAAAGATTTTATTTATTTATTTGACAGACAGAGATCACAAGTAGGCAGAGAGGCAGACAGAGAAAGAGGAGTTAGCAGGCTCCCCACCGAGCAGGACCCTGGGATCATGACCTGAGCCGAAGGCAGAGGCTTTAACCCACTGAGCCACCCAGGCGCCCCACGAGTCTACACATTTACTGAAATTCACTGGCTTGTACACTACAACAGATGGATTTTATGGGACGTAAGTTATTTCTCAATAAAGCTGATGTTTAGGGGCGCCTGGGTGGCTCAGTGGGTTAAAGCCTCTGCTTTCAGCTCAGGTCATGATCTCAGGGTCCTGGGATCGAGCCCTGCGTTGGGCTCCCTGCTCGGCAGGGAGCCTGCTTCCTCCTCTCTCTCTGCCTGCCTCTCTGCCTGCTTGTGATCTCTCTGTCAGATAAAAAAAAGGAGCCGGTGTTCCCCTAGGCAGCTGCGAGAGAAGAATGAAGCACCCCGTTTGGAGCCACCAGTAGAGGTGAGCGAGCCTTCCCATGGCTGTCCCTGGCCGGGTGGGCTGCAGAGACCGTGGCTTTCCCGGGTCAGACAAGCCGAGTGCCTCAGCAGCTGTCTGATCCGAGGCCTGCCGTGCTGTGTTCTCATCTGTAAAACGAGGCCACCGATGTTCACCCGCACGTGCCATGCCCCCAGAAGGCAGCACGTGGTCCACACTCAAACGCCACGTTAGTGCTCTTTCATTCCATTTAACAAGTACTTAAAGGCATCTCTACAGTGTGCCTGGCCCTGCGTGTGACGCTCTGGGGGACACAGAAGTAACAGAAAAAGTGCTCAGTATTTCCAAGTTTACCAACTTGTCGACGCACTAAAAAAGCAGCTAAAGGCAGCTAAGAATAAAACCTCATAACCAGGGCCTAAACCATTAGTGCTGGGAAGTCCGAAGGCCGAGCCATGGCCTGGAGGGGAGGGGTCCCCAGGAGAGCCTCTCAGGGGAGCTGGGGGCTGAGCCCACCTTGAACAGAGGCAGGAGGGTCAGGAGGCACAAGTGTCGAGACCCGGTTTCAATCCCTGCTCGGCCCATCACCAGCTGTGACGCTGCTGGGCAGGATACGGAACACCCCAAGCTGCACCAGGAAAACCAGCAGCGAATTGGAATCCCTTCCAGTGCCTGTGTCAGGAGGGGAGATCTAGCATGTGGGAAGGATGTGGCAGAGGCCGACACACAGTACAGGCTCGGTTATCCTCGGGCACCTGCGCCTTTAAGGAGAGGTGGCCATGCGAGGGCAAAGAGGCAGAGGGAGGACGATGGGGAGGAGAGAGGAGGAGGAGGAGGGAGGACAAGGAGGAAGAAGAGGACAAGGAGGAAGAGGAAGACAAGGAAGAAGAAAAGGCCAAGGAAGAAGAGGGAGTGTGAGCGGGGGAAGGAGGGCCAATGGAAGTGGTGGGAGGAGGACACCAAGTCAATGGAGAAAGACTCACAGGAGAGGCCTGGAAGGGACCAGCCCCGTGCAGTACCGTGTCCTCGATCTCCTCTTCCTCCCTCAGAAAACCTGCTGGACCCCACAGCTCAAGGCTACAAACCCAACCCAGGGTAGCATCTGCTCCCCCTCCTCCCACCTTAGCTCCAGGTCCCCCATCAAACAATGGAGGCCCCGCTAAGCACAGCGGACCCCAAAAATAGGGAAGATGAGACAATTTCCCTCAAGGAACAACCAGTCCCACTCGGGGCCCTGTCTCAGCAGCACTGGGCCGCTTCCAGAGATTCATGCATCATCATCATCGAAGATGAAAACGGAGGCCGGGCCCCCGGGGGTTAAGGAAACGGAAGTGGCACCCACAGCAGGCCAGGCCCAGGGGTTGGGGCTGAGCATGGCCGGGCAGAGCAAACCCCATCCTCCTCCCACCACCGCCCTCTCAGTGAGCCGGACACCGACACTCTGGCTTCTCCGGGCCTCCGTCAAACACAAAATATACGGATGCACGGATCCTGACACTCCTGCAAGGTGACGTGCCAGCAGGTAGTGGGAACCGCCCCGCATGTCTCTGCAAGGGAGTGCCGGCTTTTAGGGTCCACAGAGCTCAGTGGGCAAGTGGGTAACCTTGAGCCAGGTCATTTGACCTTGCTGAGCTCTGCCACTACAAAAGGAGATGCACAAAGGCCTTGCAAGGCTCTGGGGAGAGCTGACAGGACCACGGCAACCCTGGCTCAGAGCGGTCCTTCAGTTCACAGTGAAGCAGCCCGGGGCCTGGAGTGCCCCCTCCAGTTTGCCTGGGGGGTGGGGGGGGTGGGCGGCGGGGGGGGGGGGGGGGGGGGGGGGGGGGGGGGGGGGCGCTCACTGACCTTCCTACCATCACCGATAAGGATAAGGATGATGGATAAGGATAAGGATAAGGATGACGTCTTCCCCACAGGGCCATCGGGAGGAATACAGGAGCCTGTGTGGCTGCATACACACATGTCTGAGCAAGCTTCCACGTACGCCTCCGTGGGCGTGGGTGTGCGCGTGCCTCACAGCGATGCGCCTGGAACAGACTGAGCGAGCGGGTCAGCAACCGCCACGAGCCGCTGGGAGTCTGTGCTCAAGCACAGGACGCCTCTCTCAGAACTGGGTTAAATCAGCCCAGCGCGATTCTGCCCCTCTGCCCCTCACCCCCTGCCACCACCACCACGAGGAGTGTGTTGGAGCTGGGTCTCCACACCCCCACCAGGATTCTCCATCGCAGCTCCTGCTGGCAGGTGGCTGGGAGTCCCAGTTCACCCAGCTTGGGGCGGGGGGGTGGGGGTGTCCTTGTGCGCCGTGAAGGCTACTGTCCTGGGAACAAGACCCCTCACGGGAGATTGGGGGCACGGCTCTCACTCTCCCCGGGACTGCGTCTCCTGCTGGGGTCCTGCAGGCACACAGAGTCTGAGCGAGGGCAAGCCCACCCCAACACCGAGAATGCAGGGCCGAAACAGGGCAGTGTTTCCGCCGAAGAGACGGGGCACAGGAAGCCAGCTGAGGGTCTACAAGCCCCTCTGGTTAAAGAGCAAGAAATCACTAGTTAGAAAACGAAGTGAGTCACTGGATTTGGGGAGACCCATCCACAGGGGGCAGCAGGGAGTCTGCAATCGGGAAGGTGCACAGCGGGGTGGTCGGTCATGGAGGGTGCAAGGCGGAAGCGGTCCAGCAGGAAGGTCTCATGCCGCCTCCTGCAGCCCCCAGACACCCGAGGTCTCCGGCACTACCTGTGGCCGGGTGAGCGGCGCCCCACAAGTGTCCTTCTCCCCACATCCCAGAGGCCCTGCTTCCGGGCTGGGAGGGCCTCTCTGCTCAGAATCAGACCATCCAATCAGCCCGAGTGGGAAGCAAAACCGTAGTCCACTAGGAGCCCCCCAAAAAAGAGAGACCCCTCTATCCATCCTCCCTCCTCCCATGTGGGATCTTCTCTCGGGCCACCCTCAAGGAACAGAGCAGATAAGGAGCGGATTCCCCCAAACCTGGCCCAGGATGCAGGGCATCAGGGCCGGCCACCCCACAAACTGCCAGCGGAGCTTGCTGCCCTCCTAGGAGCCTAAGTTCCCAACACCGAAGCCGCAATCCGTCCTGTGTGGGAGTCCTCCCCACACGCCTTCTCCTGCCTCCCCCGGCCCTTGCTTGCCCTGACCTCCCTAAACAAAGGTGCTTTTCTCCCTGCTCTTCGGGGTCACCACATTTTCGTCAGACCTGTGCTTGTTTTCCTTCTGCTTGGACCCATCTTGGCTTGCCTCCCCAGGCACCACCGTCCCCCCGAGACAAACCCCGTATTGTTTTCAGGGACCTAATAAATGACAACACCCCCACCCCCTGCCACTTATCCCACCAGCCCGCCCACTCCCCCTCTCCCACTGAAGTCTCCCTTGTGCTAAGTGTCACCCTCCCCCAGGGCAAGAACAGGAGGCTTATGTCCAGGGGAGGGAGAAACCTGCCCCGGCGAAGGGTGCCTCCCCACCAGCGGCGTGTGAGCACGTGGAGGGGGAGCCCAGAGAGAGGCTGCTGTGGGCAACTCCAAAACCCAGCCCCTTCCCTCCCGCGCAGGCCCGCAGGCAGCGGGAGACACGGGGGTGGTAATTAACAGAGCCCATGATAAACCAGGAGCGTGTTCGGTCCACTTCCCGGAGCACCTCTCATCAGGAGGGCTCCCCTCGCCCACTGCAAAAGTCCACAGCAAGAGGGATTAAGCCAAGCACAGGCGGACTCTTTGCCCGGTCACGTGCATGAGGTCAACCAGGCACGCTGCGGGAGGGCATGCGGGCGCCCAAGGAAGGGTGATCACCGGTGAGAAGGTCTTCCTCTGCACGGCCTGAATGTGGGCTGCGTCATGTGCAGGAGCAGGGAGCTGAAGGACGACACATGTCATCCTGGCCAAACACAGACCCAAGTGCGCTGTTCCGAGCCTCCAAAACAACCCCGAGCCTCCAGCTTTCCTTGGGTGTGAAAGAGGCCACAAAGGGACGGCAGCTGCCCAACGTCCTCAGCCACCTGCTCCCAGCCCAGACCCCAGGCACAGTACTGCCTGTTCGCCGACCTCCCCGCAGGACCGGGACAACAGGTCAGCCACCCCTCCAGGAGACCAGCATCTTGACTTCCCGGTCCAAGCGGAGGCTCCCAGCCTTCCCCGCCCTCAGCCAGGCTGTATGCGCTCACAGTCTCACTGGGGCCATGGCAAGGGTCCCACCTTCCCCTGCGCATGGGTGGGGGGGTGGGATGCCCTCCTACCAGGGCAAGAGGGACCCGAGACACAAGGAAATGTGCCCGAAGAACTGGGAGACAAGAGAGTCCGTGCGCAAACACCGACACACAGAGCCACGTGCAGGCACATCAGGAAACACGTGACTGCGTTCCTTCTAGAGCTGGATGAAGTCTGGAGCGTGCAGCTCGGTATTCTGGCTACGAACTAAGCAAAGGCACAGAGAGGTGGGGTGAGCCCTTGAGCTGTCTCTCCTGGGAAGGAGCAAGCTGATATGGACCCCGGTCTAAGATAACTGCCCTCCTTTAGACGACCTACCTATAGATCGCGGCTCCCAAACCACTACACACTGTGATGAGTGTCTCCGAAGCCCTCGCCTGCAGGAAATGAGTCACATTGTGGCAAAGGTAAAGATATAACCAGGGCACACCCACGAAATCCGCTGCCCTGCCGGGAATGACCCCGATCCACACCCACCTGCCACCAGCCCCCTCTGGTGCAGGCTGCCATTGCCGTGTAAATGTCCCCGGGGGATGTTCTGGATCCCGGGGCTGGTAGGGACTCCAGGCCAGTAACACTCATTTTCTCAGTCCAGTCCTGGGAGATGGATGCAGAGGCCCACCCTCCAGCTGCCCAAGGCAGGGGTGTTGTTTCTCCCTGTCCCCGACCCCTACCCGTGCCCAGCACCTGCTTCTGAGACCCAACCTCTTCCTCCTACAGGAAGTCCATCTGCAGAGCCCGGGTGTCTGTCTATCCGTCTGCAGGAGGCCAAGTTCTCACCAAAGTTGTTCCTCCACCACTCTCCCAGGGATTGGGGACCAGTGGCGCCCTCCTGGTTCACCCTGTAGGCAGGTGCAGGGTAGGCCAGGGGCCGGAGGCAAGGCAGGCTCCACCAGACAAGGGGAAGGCCCAAGAGCCTCCTGCCCTGGGCTGCCAGCCCTGACTGCCCTGGCAGCTGTGATATGTGAACAGGGACCCTGAACTCGGCCATGAAGCCCTGAAGGGAGAGCCCTCCTGGCTGCCATGCCTCCCTGCCCCACCGCCTCCGGGTACCCACCCCTGGGAAGGGCCACACAGAGACGGGATACAGGTGACTTGAGAGTTTCAGAAGCCTCCCCCCACTCCTCCCCCAACTCCCACATACAGGTCAACCCCCAGGGTCTATCACCCTGAGGAAGGGAAATGGGAAGAGAAAGACCGATTTGGGGCTGGGGGGAGCTGGGAGCTGGGTCGGGTTCCCCTCTCAGACAGCCGTGGAGAAGCTTCCTTCTTGACCAGGGCTCCGGCAAAGTTCTTTCACTCAGCTTGTTTGCTGCAGCAGTTGGGGGTCTCCCTCCCGGCCCCGCTGGACAGCACCCACTCCAGCCCCCCGGGCGTCCCCCCACCAGAGCAGGCACACGCGGGAGCCGAGCGCTCCGAGGGCATGGGGTAGAGAGACCCCAACCAATGCCCAGCTTCGCGTCCCAGCACCAAGGAGCAGGTTTCCAGCCAGTGTCGGGTAAAGGGAGCGAGGAGCTGCCGGAGGTCATGGACAAAACCCAAACCAAAGCCAGGCCAGAAGGGGAGGGCCTGGGAGCCCCGTCCTTCTGCCGTGACCCTGGTCCCCTCAGCGCCTCCCCACCCACCCTTTAGGTGTGCTGGGCCCTCCTGTGGGGAAGCAGGCGGAGGCTCCAGGCTCAGACACAGCAGGGCTGGAACCCCAAGCTCTCCACTGCTTGGTGATGGGAGGCCAGCACGTTCCCTCTCTGGGCCTCCACTCCAGGTCTGCTCAGCACTCAGTAGGTGCTCAACTAACAAGACTAGCATTCAGATGACTAATCACAGAAATTTCTGGTTTATGTGACAGCGTGAAAACCTCTCCACATTTAACAAAGGCTACACCTGAGTTACGGCAAGCGCCACGTGTGGGGGCTGGGGGTGCCCACAGACCCTGAGATGATGGGACGTGTACACACACACACACACACACACACACACTCACGGCTGGGGCCTGACCCACCAAGTGCTCGAGTGCTGTCCTATCCAAACATGCTGAAGAAAGAAACCAGGGATTCCTCCCGGCAAACCAAGACTGACTCCCTCCAAGAGCTTCTCGGGGACCTGGAGGGGTGAGCCCGAGGTGGTTCTGGCCGAGTTAGAGCCCCCTGCCCCCTGCTGAGATTTCCCCTACAGATAAACTGATAAGATAATGGCCCACAAGGCTCTCCCCTACCAGCCCCACCACAGACCCCTCCTCTGTTTGCTCAGACCTCTGCTCTCCAGCACAAAGTCTCCATTGGTCTCCCTGCAGGGGTGAAAATAAAGGGGGTTTTGTCCTCCTCCCCGCGGGTCTGAGCGAGTTTATCTGACGCTGCAGCTGGCTTTGTAAGCTGAGTATCCCAGGATAAACGCTCCCTTAAGAGTCGCTTGGCTTGGGACAGAGGGACCCTCTCCAGAGGAGAATGGGGCGCTTGTTCCGATGGTCTTTTAATATGGGGGGCGGGGTGTCCCGGAGGACAGGCCTCCAACAGACTCTCACAGAAGGGTCTCTGTCCCCGGGCTACAATGGAAGGAATTCTTAAAGACACAGATGCAGAAAGGGGGAATGCTTTTTTTTTTTTTTCCCCTAGGAGGAGGGGAGTGAGGTTAGGGCGGGAAGGAAAGGGGGCGTGGTGAGGACTTGTCCCTCCCAGAACAGTTCAGGTTCTAACCAGGCATCTCTGCCTCGAGGGCACCAGAAATGCCCACAGAGCGGCCACCCGGCAGAGCAGAATTCTGGTGGCTTCTGGTGGCATGGCTGTGTTCGATGGAGCTGGGTCTGCCTCCCAGAGCCAAGTCAGGAACCGCCAGCACACAGAAAAGAATCTCATTTTGACCTACGCGAAGGGCCTTCATTCCCTTGGAGGCAGTTTGACTCCAAAGGTTCCCTGTGGAAAGCGGGGGAGAGGCAGGACACCCCCAGGTCTTTCCATAAATAAAATTCTCTCTGGCCGCCAGGGAACGAGGGTAATTGACTCCTCTCGTTGCTTATCTTGGTACAAGGTCCCCATAACTTCCTTCTGAACACATCCCAAACAATCACAACTGATGTTTTATAAAGGCCGCCCCACGAGACGGCTGTGCGTTTGGATTTCATTTCTGTTCAATGGAGAACTTCCCCCAGGAAGCTGAGAAGTACCACGGAAAGAGCGGGGAGGGATGTGTCCACCCAGAACACTCCGGTGCTTCTTCCTGCCCACCTCACTCGGGGCCCTCTGCTGAAAACAGTAGGGGAACAACAAGGAGACCCCCCTCCACGCCAAAACGAATCAAGGCGCCACGGACTGTGCTCTAAGGGAGCAGGGAGGAAGCCGCGGCCCCAAGATGCAGCAGAACCTGCCCAAAGCCACAAGGCAAATTAGGAAACTCAGACGTGGGCAAAACCAGGGCTCTCGGCTGAGCCACCAATTCTAGGCACAAGGGACAGAAGCACGCAATGCCTAGGGCCACTTGGAGCAAAGACCAGTAACACCTTCCAGAAAGGGAAGATGTGTGGCCGTCTTCCCAGTGCACCGTGATGAACCAGCAGAGTCCATGGGCCCCGTACCCATAGTCACACACAGCAACAAGACGGCAGGGTGGCGTGGGCCTTCGACCTGTCGCCTCCCCACATATATACTGTTTCTACTGGAGCTGCCACCAGGCCGGGTGCCATGAGACACACTTCTGATTGCACCGAATTAGAAAAATCCACGCCTGCGAACCAGTCCCCGCGGTATAGCGTAGACTGTTAACAACACAGATACACAGACAAGGGGAAGATTGGATAAGAGGAAAAACAGAGAGTGAGCACCCGCTGGTGAGTTTAAGGATAGCCTGAGCAGCCACTGGCCAGGATTAGTGCACTCTAGGTCCCTTCCACCTGTCAGTGTCACTGACTAAGCCCTGGGACAGCGGGAAGGAGATGAGAAGGACACGCCCCCTTAGGAAAGGTTGTAGCTACAGGTCACAGGGAAGAGGGGGTTGAGACAAGCCCACTGCAGACCCGCAGAAGAAAGACCACCAAGGGCACCTCATGGCCCTGTCCCCAACCCCCTGCTGCCGTCCATCCTCTCAGGCCAACAGGGCTCCTGAGGCTGGTGGGTCCCCGGAGTTGCCTGCTCGCCAGAGTATGTATGGCCCTTTCACGTGGGTCACTGCACTCAAGCCAATGGAAGCCCCGTCCTGGGCTTTCCAAATTCTACCTTGCAGCCCAAGTTCATCACCTCTGAGAAGAAACCCCAAAGGGAACAATCTCTTGACTAGGAGGTAGAAATTTTCGTCCCCAGCTAAATCCAGCGACATCGGAGAAGAGACAACTACAGCCCAAGCAGAGAGAACCATGGGGTGCGTCCGTTTCTGTAACACTGACACAGGTTTTAAGCCAAGAAGGGGCAAGAAAAGAAGGGGGAAGAAGAATCCAAGATTCATTCCGTCTGATCTGCAAACTAGACACAGCCTGTCACCCCACCAGACCCCAAGGCTACACGGGTTCCCTCTCCACCTTCCCAATCACGTCAGTTAAAACGTTCTCTGAGCAAAGGACAGAGTGCATGGTGGCAAACGGGAGGGCAGCCCAGATAAGGCAAGGATTTCTCCGCTGCCCTTAACCCATGTGGAGGCGATGTTGGTACAGCCCGGGACAACTCTGTCCAATTTCCAAGCAGAACATCAGAAAGGCAGACCTCGCTACAGGTGTGCTCCAAAAGCTCAGCTCAGCTTTGAGCTCAAGGAGTCAAGCGCACACAACGCTGTCCCAGTAACAGAAAGTTACACCCCCTTCGATCCAGCATTGCCATTGAACGCCTTGATCATGAGCCAGTCTAGTTCCCTGTCCCACTCAAACAGGTGCACCCAACCTTATGAGGTTCCTCTACCGAGAAGGCTAGACCTCCCCGGAAACATCCCTGTAAATGCCAATGACCACAGGAGATAGAAAAAGTGACGGGAGTCCAACTGCGCACACCATGGCCTGAGCATCCCTCCCGGGATGTCAGTAACAAGGGGACGGATGATGTTGACGCGTGCCTGGGACACGAGCCTCTCCCCGTGAACAGAGTCAGGACAATACTACAGAGAAACATCGTAGTTTCAAAACGAAATAGGGCTGCCTCTGCATCCTGACTCCAGGCTTGCCAGGCTTCTCAGTCTCCCAGCCGGATTTTATCTCTGCAGAGAGGAAGGGGCAGATGGCAAGAGAGAAGAGGTAGACCTCGGGGAGAGGCCTGGAACCCAGGGAGCAGTGACTGACAGGTCCTCATCGGGAAGCTCCAGTAGATGAATCTTCGCATGAATTTGGGTAAATTTTTCTGACACTGACTTCACTGAGAAGGGAGAAGGAAACACTGGTTTAAACTCGCCCGTGGATATCTCGGGAGTACGAGGTGAAGGATGGACCAGAGCCGTGGAGACGTCATCAAGTCTACGTGCGACTTCCAGCACTCTCCGAAAGAGGCTGGGGGTGCACGCGG
This sequence comes from Enhydra lutris kenyoni, assembly GCF_002288905.1. Lineage (NCBI taxonomy): Eukaryota > Metazoa > Chordata > Mammalia > Carnivora > Mustelidae > Enhydra > Enhydra lutris. Next base: position 1,607,676 of record NW_019154141.1, on the reverse strand, counting down.
GGACCAGAAGCTAGGGGGATGCAGTCATGCGCCGACCCGGAGACAGGTCAAGGTCCGGGTCAGGGGGGTGCCTTTGAACAGGGGAGCCCTGGGAGCCTCAGCTTCCTCGTCTAGTAAATGGGGCAACACTAAATGCAGCAGCTGGCGTAGGTCGTAGGGCATCTACCACATCAACGCAGGACGATCACCCCCCTCTCCTCCACGGTACCCCCCACCCCGTTCCTACAGAGGCTACTGACATTCCAGCTGCAGAGCAGAAATAATCTATCGCCATGACAATGAACGTTTTCCTCTCGATGGCAAATGAGGATAGCCGGGAGCACCTGTCAGGGCAGCGTGGCTGCCTTTAAGAGCTCACACGACCCAGGAGCATGAGTCGGTGCCCCCCAAACAAAGCCCACCTGTGTAACGTGCAGACCAAGCAGGCAAGGAGGACCCCCAGCCGGAGTTCAGCAGCCCAGGGAGCGGAGCATCTCTCTAACTCGGAGTCCCCAGGAGCCAGGGCACAAGCCAGCACCTGCGTGTGTGTGTGTGAACACCATCTAAACAAGGCATCTAAAAAAGTCCACACAGGCGGCTGCTCCGGGACACGCCTTCTGTTGGATCCAACTGGATGCCTGGTCTCCTGCCTGGGCTGCCAAACACAGGAGTTCAGCGAGAAGTCTCCGCAAACCCATCAGCCCTGTCTCCCATCGCTGGGCTTTTCATACCGGAATAGGACCCCATCTGCCTCTGCGAGCAGACCAGGAGTAACACCATTAGTCTGGAGGCACTGGCCCCACAGACAGATCCACGACTGAGCTCCCGCAGGGTCAGCCTTCCTGAAAGCGGAGATTAAAAGCATTCTCCTGTTCGGGGTCTGCAAATACTTGTGCCCTTTCTGCTTCTACCAGGAAATTAAAATACAAGAACAAAAAGCACTGGAGAAAATCACCCCAAATCACCCGAAAGCACAACACCTAGACTTCCCAGGCAAATGAACACCCCAGAAGTTGGGGATTTAAGCCAGTTAGAAGAGGGTTCTTGGTCCCTTGCAACCAAAAGTATCCAACCTAGACACAGGCTCTTCTTTTACGGATGAGGACAGGAGCCCCCAAGGGGCCCAGGGACTTGCACAATGTCATACAGAGGTTGGTGACTGGGCCAAGATGGGATCCCAGTGTCGGGCACGTGCCAGGATCTGAGTCTGAAGCTCGGCTCCATCCTTCAAAGCTCTGGCTCCTTACAGATACTCCTTAAACTCTCTAAGCCTCTGACATCAGAGCCACCCACCACGGCCAGCCTCGAAGGCTGAAGGACCAGCCTCGGACCACCTGCTCCCAGCCTGCGCAAGGTTGGTGTCCCTCTCCTTCCCGACATAACCGTGCCACACTGGTTGGCAGACCATGCCTGTTGAACCCTTACCCAGGGAGGCAGAAGGAACAGGGCGAGATCCTAGTGTAGGAGACCGGGGATATCAAATGGCCATTCTGACCGCAAACCATGGTCACGTTCACACAGCCATGTTCCCCAAGTCGGTGCCCTACAGACAGATACCAGGAGGACAAGGGCAGAGAGAAAGAATCTGGAAAAGAGTAAAGGCGTTTGGTCCAATACAAGGGGGGTGGTGGGGGGGTGGGATAAAAACAGGTCGGCGGGAAATGACCAGGAAAACAATTCCAGGAAAGGGGGAGAACCCCCGTGGTTAGGCTAGAATTCAAAACCCGGACCATCTCAGCTCTTTGGTTAACCACAGCCCTGGTTTCTACTTAAGAAATTTAATTAAAAACCCAAATATCTAAATTTCCCACCCGGCTTGCCAGTGGCCACAGATTCCCTTAGGTTCAGAAAAGCCTCCCCCAGGGTGACTGTGGCCACGAGATGAGTCTTGTGTGAAGTCAGAGGAGAAAGGGTGACAGGCAGGGGCTGTGGTGGGCAGATGTCCCGGGTAGGGACCTCCTCGCTTCCCCTCCCAGAGAGAAGAAAGCCTCCTTGGGCTCGGGGCCATCCTGTCCTGTCACCCCTACCCAGGAAGAAGAGCTTTGTTTCTCGCTGCTTCGTTTTAAAAGTAAAAAGAGACATCAGAATGTCATCCGTCGAAATGGACTAGAACCACGGTCATGATGGCTCCTGGGAGGGAAGGCCCCTTTCCTTCTGCCGCGTGGGGGAAGGTGCAGAGGCTGGGAGACGGAAAGCTGTGGAGCAGCCACAATCGGTCCCCAGGCCGAGAAGACCACTTACTTCAAACACCTAACCCCCCACCCTGCCAAGCCCGGACACGCACTTGGGATGCCCGATGCCCAACCAGGTGAGTGTGAGCTTTGGGGGCTCACACGCAGCTTCAGGAAGGAAACCCGAGGAGGGAGCTGGGCATCCTGACCCAGCCACTAACCGGGGCTCTCTATGGGAGCCGGGACAGAACTCTGACATGGCACTGCTGTGCTCAAAAGGACATTTCTTAAGCCATATGGCTGTGCAGAAAAGTATTCCGTAGAAAAGGAATTAAATTTTTCACAAACACACTCACACACACACACAGAGCCAGAAAACTTCATATATGAAGCCTGACCATATAAAGAGGGTCCCCCTGGAGGTCTCTCCAATGGCGATGCCTCCATCTTCCCGGCCCTCACCCCCTCACGCCTCCCACCCCTTCTACAACACTCACTGTTCACAGCGTCTGCTAGGTTAGGAGTCAGGGGCCGGTCCTTCTGGGTCAGTCTCTACCTGCTTCCTATCACCCACCTGTGCCTTGACAGCCTCTTCTAGAAAATGGGGATGACACTGGTTAGGTCGCCAGGTCGAGGGTGGTGCCAGATGGGATAATGGACACAGAATCACTTGAATAACACCAGGGCAAAGAAGCAGGACCCAAAGAACTCACTAGATCACCAGACCATTTAAGGTACAAAGCAGACCCAGGGCTGAGCCCTGCTCGGGAAAAAGCCGCTGCTCCTCGTTTCCCCGGGCACTTAACTCCCAGGGAGGAATCTTCCTCCGAGAGAAAAGGAGAGCCACAGACATCCTGAGTGTAGATCCCGCAGGAAACAAGCTAACCGGCCTGGTCTATCTGCCTTTAAAGTGTCACTTCACACTCAATGAGACAGCTATTATCGAAAACAGAAACAAACGTGTTGGCAGGGGTGCTGGGAAGCTGGAGCGCGTCTGCCTCGCTGGTGGGAGTATAAAATTCTGCAGCTGCTGTGGAAAAACAGTCTGGTGGCTCCTCAAAAAAAAAAAAAAAAAAAAAAAAATCACACATGAGGTGACCCTGTGGTCCCGCCAGGCCACTTCTGGGCACGTGCACAGAAGCGCTAAGAGCAGGGACACGAACAAATATTTACACACCCAAGTTCATGCAGCGTGAGTCACGGGGGCCAAGAGGTAGAAGCCACCCAGATGTCCGTCCGCGGACAGATGAATCAACAGAATGTGGTCTCCACGCACCATGGGAAGCGATTCAGCCTTAAAATGCAAAGAAAGCCTGACACGGTTACTACACGGGTCAGCCCGGAGGACGGGATGCTCGGTGACATAAGGCAGACCCTGTGACTGCACTTCCACGAGGTCCTGTCCATACAGACAAGAGAGCAGAATGGTGGTCGCCAGGGCGGAGGGAGGGGACAGGGAGTTAGTGTGGGACGGGTGTAGAGTTTTAGCCGGGGGCGCTGATGAAGGTCCGGCGAGGGATGGTGGCCGGACAGAAGGGCAGTGTGACTGTCATCAACCGCACATGTGAGAAATGGCTGCCCTGGGAAAATTGGCCGCCATCACAAAAGGTGAAAATTTTTAAAAATCAGCCAAGTGAAGAAAGTACAACTGCCAAGACAGTTGTCACTTAGAGCTCCTGAGGTCTCCACCCACAGGCTGTCCCTAAAGGCCAGCCTGTCAGAGACCTTCCCTTCCACACCTAACGCATGGCAGAAGCTTCCCCCCCAGAGGCAGCGAAACGAAGCCAGCTTCCGGCCAAGCCTCAGCCCCAGCAGAATGCAAGGGGCGGCAACAGTGCCAGAGAAAGCATCCAGCAGGCACTCAGCACCTGCAGAGGTTCCGAGAGAGGGAGTGTGCTGGTAAGTGACACGTGTCTACAGCGAGGGAACGCAACAGTCCGCTGGCGGCTCAGCAGGCAGGTGCTGACGAGGCCAGCGCAGCATGGCCAGCTGGGTCTGGGAACAGGAGACATGGTCTGTCCTGCCCGGTCCCACTCGGGCGTCTCCAGCCGGTCCAAGGAAAGCACAGACAGTTCTAAGGTGAGATAAGGTCACTTTTTAGGAAAGGAAAGGGGTCTGACAATCGCTACAACCAGACCCTCGTGAGGGGCATTTGCCAAATGACAGTGGGGCTTGGGGGACTCACCGACCCGAGGGGAGAGGCTGAAGGTCTGACTCATTTCTGGAGACCCAGAACTTTTATCATCGGTCCCCATGCAGCCACTGCTCTCTTAACCAACTCAAAAAGCACCTGGTTTCAAGACTTCTGTGTGAAAACCTGTACCAACAAACCAAAGGCGGGAGGAGGCAATGATTCACACCACGAAAAGAATGCTTCGACAGAAACTAGCCTTTTCAGCATTCCTCCGCTCAGATGCTACCTCCAGGCTTTCGCACGTCATGGGATCACCCGAGATCGGTTTTGTGAAGACCTTTTTTCCAGGGGCAAACCTAGTCTGCAAGGCACGCGATTTTGAACGGGGCATCCTCAGCCGATGGCATGGGTCATCGAGGTCAGCGAGGACATTCGTCCAGGACCATTCCCTTCCTCACATAGAGCGAGCTCGGTGCTGGGTGCGTCTCCCATGTGAAGAAGGGTAGGCTACCAGCCACAGAGGACCCCAGCCGGCTCCAGGGTGACAGCGGACATCACCTAAGATGACAATGTCCAGAAACAGAAGTAACAGTGGTCTGCTTGGGCACGACAAACAAAAGTACCAGAAGCCTGCCTATCGTGGGCATCTTCTTCCAGCTCCTGGGGAGCTCACAAACCCAAGGAGGGGCGAGCCTGCGGACCTAATTTATTCCCAAAGCCCAGGACTGCTGATCCTTTATCATTCACCCAAACACAGCCGTTTCTGTCCTCATCAAGTACAAGGGACACCTGACTGCAAGCCTCAGATTTCAAAACATGTACCAACAAACCGAGTAAGTACACGTGGGGGCCCAGACCAGGTGGAAAGAAGCCTGGAAGGTTTCCTGGAGGAGAAAAAAGAAAGCCGAGTTGAAAAGGCTCAATTCAGGCTTTTGCTGGCCAAGAAGTCAGTCCACTCCCTGATTCCTGAAGTGTCCATCCGTATTGGAATGGCCTGGGGAGCCTGTTAAAAATGCAGGCCTCTGAGCACTCCCCTGCCCCTATGCATGAGATGGGGGAGGGGCACAATGGCAGCTGAGACTTTTTTTTTTTTAATTTTATTTCTTTTCAGCGTAACAGTATTCCTTGTTTTTGCACCACACCCAGAGCTCCATGCAGTCCGTGCCGTCTCCAATACCCACCACCTGGCTCCCCCAACCTCCCACCCCCCGCCTCTTCAAACCCCTCAGATTGTTTTTCAGAGTCCATAGTCTCTCATGGTTCACCTCCCCTTCCAATTTCCCCCAGCTCCCTTCTCCTCTCTAACTCATTTTTAACAAGTTCCCCAAGCAATCCATTCTTGTGCAAACCACAACTTGAGGGACTGGTGGGGCAGCTCACAGTGGAGAGTCTGAGCCGGGCCCACGTTGAGCGGAGCCGGGAAGAACAGAGGTTCCTGAGAAGGGAGGGCCCACAAGGAGTCACTGAGGAGTGGGGCAAGGCAGGTGCAGACACAAGAAGCTGTTCCAGAACTAGTCACAACATCCCCAACCTGGCTCCCACCTGCCTGTCGGGCTCCTCGCTGGCGCTGCCTGGTGACAGAGAGCATGACCTCTGCCACAGGGGCAGGAGAAGGGCCTCTGCCTTGGGCTTCCTCCATGGCGAACTCAGGCATTGGCTTATGCAAAGACCCTGGGGCCAGCCTTCCTCTGGGTCAGCCAGCCGCTTCCAAAAGCTCCTCAGGTTGGCTCTCCTCACCACTCTTGAGAGAAACTAGTTCCCTAAAGAGAAGGGGGATCACTTTCTGGCCCCTGGTGGCTAGACAATACCTAAAACCCAGTCCGAGGGAAGAGCAGAACCCTTTGTTCCTTTACATGTGCCAAGATAACCAGGAAACACAGGCTCTGGTGGGTCCGCACGCTTAGCCGCCCAGCACACCTGCTACTCGGGCCGCCGTGAGTCACCCACACAGGCACTGCACACTGGACTTGTCAGCCACGGAGTCGGTTTCTTGGCGGATCACTCTCACGCACACCGGATGTCATCCCTCCACCTACCCCTTGGAAGACGTGTCAGGACAGATCAGGCTATAACCCCATTTTTACTAAACGACTCACTCCCAGGGGAGGTGTCGGGGGAAGGAAGGAGGGGGACACAGAGAAGATCCTGCCATTCCCGGGTCCGGGCTCCTCTCCCCTCCAGACCCTGATGGGTCTCAGCTGCGCTGCTGGCCCTAATTCGGGAGAGACAAGGGGCAAGTTAACCTGGGGACGAAAGTGGAAGAAGGTTCGATTTAAAACCTCCCGAGTAAAGACACTCTGCTGCGATGAATAAGGCCTAGTGTTCTCCCGGACGGCACGGCGTCCATAGTGAACAATACTGCATTGTACACTTAAACATTTGCTAAGAGGGAAGATCTTCTGGTAAGTGTTCTTATCAACAAAATAATAATGATGATAAAGAGGGCAGGAGGAAACTTTTGGAGGCAATGCCTGTTTATGGCCTAGACTGTGGTAAAGGTCTCATGGTGCCCACTTACTACCAAGCTCGCCAAGTCGTATACATTAAAGTTGTCCAACTTTGTGTATGTCAGTCACACCTCAATAAAGTGGTTTAAAAAAGAAGAGGAAGAGCATCTTCCGAATCCCTCTCAACTCCCATTTTTTTTATAAGACGGAATTTTCTGCAATGCAAGATTCTGAATTGGAGGCACCTGGGTGGCTCAGTCGTTAAGTGTCGATCCCAGAGTCCTGGGATCGAGCCCTGTATCCAGCTCCCTGCTCAGCGGGAAGCCTGCTTCTCCCTCTCCCACTCCCCCTGCTTGTGTTCCCTCTCTCGCTGTGTCTCTCTTGGTCAAATAATAAATAAGATCTTAAAAAAAACATATTCTGAATTGGATTCTGGACCAGAAAAAGGATATATTAGTGGGACAACTGGAGAAATGTGTTAAGGCCAGAAGATAAGTTCAAAGTATTCTGTCGATGTTAATCCCCTGGCTTTGACCAGCACACTGAGGCTGTGTAAGATGCTAACATTTAGGGAAGCTGGGTGAAGGGTATAGGGGAACTCCATGTACTATTTTTGTGACTTTCCTGTAAATCTAGATTTCCATCAAAATCAAAAGTGAATTCTCTTTCCAAAAAAAGGGGGGCAGCATTTTTAATCCAGCTGCCTACTAAATCTTCCCCTGAGGCCTTGCTAAAATAATTTACACCGTACTCCTGGACGCAAACTTGAAGTGACTCTCACACCAATACTGGCTTCGGGAAAACCGAAATGAACGCAACACTGCATTAGCCCAGCAAGCATCTTCCCCGCGTCTACCAGATTTCAGATCCCAGCTGTGGCAGTAAGTGATGGATACATGGGGCTCTCTTCCTCCCAGCCAATCTTGGAAATGTCCACCCAGAGGGGCCCTCCTTTCAGTCCAGACGTGACTCTGACTTAAAGCAAAGAGAGTGATTTCTGGGAATTTTCCAAAGGAAATAGCCCAGAAAGTGGACAAAATCTTTAGGTACAAAAATGCTCACCAATGCACTACTTCTCAAGGTAAATCTAGAAATACCTTAGCGTCCAACAAGAGAGGAACTGTCAGGTTAGGGTCTGGTTTGGGCAGAGGAATACGATCATTACTTGGAGACCGCTCAGCTGAAATCGAGAGGAAAAATACAGTATCCAAAGCTGTATACATTGCCCTGTATCGGCGGTGAGGAAATACATCAGAGAGCCGGCACCACTCGGAACTGGCTATTTTTTTTTTTCCTGACTTTTCGCTTTTTTGTGGTTTTCTAAAGAAGAGAGAGAATGTGTGAATTACTTTTAAAATCAAGTGAGATGCAGAGGTGGAGCGGCGGGTCAACCCTGGGACAGTTTAAGAGTTCCTCTGTGCGGGGAGAGGCTGGCAGGGGGAGAGGGTGGGGAACGGCCACAGGAAAAAGTGCTGTGCCCACCTGAGCATTTCCAGGGACCTGGGTGCGGCCAGAGGCACGGGCTGGGGAGGGGGGTAGGCAGGGGACAAGGACAGTACCAACACATACTACCTTTTCTCTTGCTGTGGTGCCTGGCCCTCCTGCCTGCCCCAGGCAGGTGCTCACTGGAGGCATGATGCCCTGAGAACATCCCCAGGGAGACCCTTCCCAGCCTCCAGAAGTTATCTGTGCAGGATGGGCTTTGGGGCAGGAAATAAGTCATCACCAACAGGCTGCCAATAGGGTTGTGGGAAAGGAAGGGAATCCCACATCTGGGAAAGCATCTCCAGGAGGCCATCTTCCAGGAGGTGTTGCGGGAGGGAGGCAGGGGATTTCTGGAGTTGAGGACAAGTGGCAAGGAGGGAGAAGGTAAAGGAGGACCCCAGTTTATCTGTACATCAAGACCACTAGCTCAGTCATTCATTCAACAAACACCTATTCAGGGCCTACTCAGTGACAGGCATGGAGTTGCCCCCAAGAGCGCCAACACAAAAGGACAAGGAAAGGACAAAGCTACGGACACAGAAGCGGTATGCTTTTAGTTCAGGGAGCAAGACCAAGCCCCCTTCCCACGCTGGCCTTGAACGCCTTCCATTAACAGACTGCTGGGCCGGGGGCAGGGGGTTCTGGTGAGGGACCAGGTAGAGGCGCGGTGGCCCGCAGTGGACCGAAATCCTTCCATCTCCACCCCTCAGAAAGCCTTGCCCACACCACCACCGGTGGCCCTGCCGTACAGCCGCTCCCCCAAAGCCGGCCCGGCGACAGGGACATCCAGAAACGCCCCAGCCCCCACCCCCACGGTGAGAGGCGCGGTGCCCCAGCCACATTCTGGGTCGCCCCGGAGCAGAGGCCGGGAGCTCGCCAAGGCGGCACCGCTCCCGAAGTAACGGGCCGCGGAGAGCCACGAGGGCAGAGGTAAGGGCAAGGGGCCTCTTCCCGGCGGAGGGTCTGTCCCACTGGGCAGCCTGCGGCTTGGCGGCGTCGGGGCCGGACGGCGCTGACCCGGAACGCCCGGGAGGAACGCTGGCCACCGCGACCAGGGCCAAACGGCTCCGCCCGGAGGCAGAGGGATGGCCAAATGCCCTCTGCGGAGATGTCAATACAAGATCAAAAAATTCAATCCAAACCCGAGACCTTCAGAAAGCGTCGCCAGGGAGGACGGGGGTGGAGGGGTGGGGGTGGGGGAGACAAGTCAACTCGAACCTCCGCCCTTGAATCCTGCCGGGAAACTTACCTCCAGGTAAGCGACCCGACCGCTACAGGTAGGATGAATCGATCCAAGCATGGAGACGAGGTCGTGGGTCTTCCGAGCCCGACTACACACACCAAGTAATCCACGTTAGGGGTCCGGAGCCCTTCGCCACTTTCCATCTAAGGCCAAAGCGCCGGCAGCCCCGGGCTCTGCGCTCAGGCCCCGCGGAGATGACGGGACCTCGCCGCGGGGGTTCCCAATTGCCAGCATCCCCACCTCGACCGGGGGGATGGGGGGCGGCGAGCGCACCCCGCCTCCTGGCGCTCCGACGGCACCCAGCACGAACACAGCTCCTCGTCTTTCTTCGCTGCGCATCGCCCGCGCGAGCCCTGAGATCCCCGCCGGGATCCTCCGTGCCAAGCCCGGGAAAGCGCCCAGGGCAGTTCCCCGCTCGGCCGCGGGGCCGCGGACCCCGGGCGCCATAGGGTGGGCGCCGCGGGTGAGGAGCGGCGGAGGGAGAGGTGCGGAGCCGCGGGTGCCCGCCGCGTCCGCCGCTTAGCCCCGGGTTCCGCATGCCCGGCTGCTCCCGCGCTGCCTCCGCGCTCTGCAGGCGGCCGGGCCATTCGGGCCTTATATACCAGCCGGCCGGAGGCGGGGCGGGACGGTGTGGGCGGGGCGTAGGGGGGGGCAGCCAGAGGGCCGCACTGCTTCCTGGGAGGTGTAGTTCCCTCCGCCTAGTCACAGCAGATGCAGAACAGCTGTAGGAAAGGTTGGGGTCCGCCCCAAACAGCTGTGCTCCCTCGCGGGTTTCTCCGTCAACTCCGTCAGGTTAAATGCCGCCCAGGATGACAAACCTTGGGAGCCCTGGAGTCAGACAAGCCCAGCTAGGTCGCAGTCCCAGCCTGCCACCGAGTTATGTGTACCTCGGAATCTTCACCCGACACACGGGATATTAGAGTCTGCTTCCAGGGGGTTGTAGAGGGAGGTGAGCACACTCGTTGCTGGCCCGCCTGCACCCGGGGGTGGGGGGCTGATCTCCCCATCCATAATATAAACTGTAATTTCCTTACCTTTGTTAAGCGCTAAGCAAATTTGGTTTCAAGGCTCCACCTCTGAAAACCAAAAGCTACCCTGCGAACCCCCGACCCCTCCCCCCATTAAAATTCTGGAGCTGCCACGCGCTTCTTCAGGGCTTGGTTTCTGCAGCTGCCGTCTCGTGCATTCAACACCTGAGCACCTGCGCACACTGGGAGCACAAAGGCAGGAGTCCTCCCTCAAGGAGCTCACACTCAAGTGAGAGGAGGCAGCGACACTGCTGTAACTATGTGGACCAGGGCACCTAGCTGTGCCTCCGGGCATGAGCCAAGGCGTCCAGAGGGCTGGTGTCTGAAAGGAGTCTGGAAGAAATGGGTAGGAAGTAGCCGCACAAAGAGACACACAAAACACAAAACAACAAAGGCAGGCAGACAGCTGGCTGTGTGGAAGAAACCAAGAGGGTATAAAAGAAGGAAGGGGGGACTCCCTGGAGAGGAGGGGAAGGGTCTTGTATAAATTTCCTAAGGCTGCTGTACAAACCAGGTGGCTCAGAGCAACAGGCATGTATCATCTCCGGGTCCTGGAGGATATTTACACGTATGTGTAAACGGGTTCTATCCACACACAGACCTCCTGCTCCCTCTGCTTAGAGGATGCAGAAACAAGGACACCCCAGCGGCAATGAGTATTAGACTCACGGTTTCTCATACCGCTGTCCAATAAAAGGAACCAAGGCTCCTCAGACAAATGGCTGGAAATATACAAGGGGAGGCATCTGGCATCCTGTAGTGCCAGAAAGTAAGAGGGACGCCTGAGTGGCTCACTTGGTTAAAAGTCTGCCTTTGGCTCGGGTCATGATCCCAGGGTCCTGGGATCAACTCCCGCATTGGGCTCCCTGTTCAGCGGGGATCCTTCTTCTCCTTCTCCCTCTGCCTCCTGCTCACCCTGCTTGTGCTTTCTCTCTTTCTCAAATAAATAAATAAAATCTTAAATAAAAAAAAAAAAAAAAAGTAAGGGGGCACCTGGGTGGTTCAGTAGATTAAGCCTCTGCCTTCAGCTCAGGTCATGATCTCAGGGTCCTGGGATCGAGCCCTGCATCAGGCTCTTTGCTCAGCGGGGAGCCTGCTTCCCCTTCTCTCTCTGCCTGCCTCTCTGCCTACTTGTGATCTCTGTCTGCCAAATAAATAAATAAAATCTTAAAAAAAAAAAATAAGAAAGCATGAGCGCACATACACACATGCATACACACCCCACAATGATGGGGATACATCAAAGGGATACAGTAACTAGTTGGCTGAAATCGTTCCCAATATCCAGAGCTGGGGAACAATCTGAGTAATGATGTAAGTATGGCGGGACTGGATTATAACCCAAAGTAAAAAAATATATAAATATTCATGAGTCCATACTGATATAGATAATAGAATAAATAAATATATGAGGGAAAATAAACAAACCTGTGCAGAATAATTCTCAAAATTTATGTAGGTATTCTGCCCTCAAGGAAGTAGAACATAACTTTTTACCCCTTAAGTGTAGGCTGCCCAAAGTGACTTCCTTCCAAGAGTAAAGTACGATTGGGGGAAAGGTTATAACCCCCTCATCATCTAATCAAGAGAAGAATTCCAGTGGAGGAACTGTTCAACAGAACACCTGACCAGTACCCTTCAAGATCATTAAAAAAAAAGTCAAGGTCATCAAAAAATGCCAAGGTTATCAAAAACAGGGAAATTCTGAGAAACTGTCACAGTCCAGAGGAGCCTAAGGAGACATCCTGGCCCAGAAAAAGAATACTAGATCAAAACTAAGGAAATCTGAATAAAGTATGAAGTTTAGTCAGTAATAATGTATCGATATCAATTATTACAAGTACACTTGTGCTAATTAAAGATGTACGGAACTCTCTCTACTATTTTTGTTCTGGAAATCTATTCTAAAACTGAAACATTATTTTAAAAGTAAAAAAATGTTTTAAATCTTTAAATACCTCACATACATAAATGCGATAGAACGATTATAATACCAACTTCCTCATTCATCATGTTCCATATTTTGGGGGCAGGTTCACAGTTTTCTGCTCTGTCCCACTGGTCAATTTTTCTAACTCTGTACTCCCACCACACGGCTTTAACTCTCACAAAATTCTGATATTTTAACATTTGGTATGGCCTTTCACCCACTTTGTCCTTCTTCAAGAGTTTCCTGGCTATTCTTGGACCTCTGCCTTTCCATATTAAATGCAGAATGTGTGTCAGATTTCAAGTAAATATACATGAAAATTGTGGAGGAAAAGTACCTCCAAGAGCCCCTCACTCCCTGCAAAAATTACATTTAGACTCGACAGCCTGGCATCAGAGCCTTCTACGGTCCAGCTTGAACCCTCTTTTTCATCCTTGTCTCCCACACTTGCCAACACACGCCCTTGAACTCTGAGCTAACTGGGACACTTGCTATTTCCAAGCAAGTCCTCACTGTGGCTCCTGGGACCCGCCACCCGGAACGCCCACCAGCTCTGCTTGTAGAGTTCTATACTCATCTTCTACCTTCCCTTCAAGGCCAGCTCCCATGCCACCTCATCCATGAAGTCCTTTGAGGCCCACGACCTCTTTGAGGCCCACGCCATTCAATGTCCAAACGCTTTGAGTCTTATCTAGACCAAGGGTCTGGAGGTCTTGCATTTATTCCTCTCTATCACAATCCTCCTGTCTGCTTCGTTGGGGGAATTGCGCTTAATAGAATCTGAAGTATTTGGAAACCAACTCTGGTGCTTGCACTGGGGTTCTTGGTGCTAGTTGTACCCTTGTTTCGACAGGTAGCATCAACACCAATGCCAAAGAGGCTGACGTTTCCCAAGAGCTTGCTCCGTGCCAGGCACTGTCTCGCACGTTTGTGATGTATCATGTCCTATAATTTCCAAAGAAGCCAACAATAGGTACTGTACTAACCCCATGTTAGAGACACAAGCGAAGCTGACAGCAGTTAGGCCACTTGCTTCAGGTCACAGAGCCAACAAGCGGCAGAGATCGGGCTCGAACCCAGAGTCCTCTCGGAGACATCTCCGCCTCGTCCACGGTTCCAGATGATGCATCTATAAATCTCCCTGCAGCACCGATGGAATCCTCTTCCTCTCGTGCCTGCTGCCCTGGGCTTTGTTCCAGGAACAGCAGGTGCTCTGCCCATGCTCTTGGAAGAACGTGGCTGAATGGGTCAAAAGGACCCAGCGTGGTCCTGATCATCACAGGTGCTCCATCAATGTTAACCATTGGTGAGTCCGTCTGTCCTCCTCTCCTTCTCTCTGTCCCCTCCCTGCCTGCCCATGCTCTTCCATCACCGTCCTGCTCTTCACTGTTGAAGGGAGATGCTGCGTAAGGTCCTGTGATGGCAACAAGCCAGGTGATGGGTATAACAGGACGAGAGCACAGGACAGAGGGCCGGTGTGAGGGTGGGACCTGGCTTGGGACAGGAGTGCTCAGAGCCACTCAGCTTGTCTCTGGCAATCAACACACATAAAATGTGGTAGTGGGGCTCTGGTCTTCAGGTCATGCTTTTGGGAAAAATCTAAGTTCCGCTGTTCCACCTGTTAAGGAGGGAACCCCAGTGGAGAAGTTGCATCAAGGCAAGAAAGTATCAGGTGAAATGTGGGTGACCTGAGTCAGACTAGATCCTAGGCTCAAAGCCCAGCTTTGTCACCATCTAGCTGAGTGGTGTACTGCTGGGTCTAGTGCCCCAATGTTACCATCTGCAGAGTGGGGCTAATTCGGAGAGTCGTTTCAAGGCCCAGATGAGTTAGCACCCAGAAGCCACATGTAACAGAGCCTGGCATGAAGCAAGCACTCAGTCAATACTGACCCCATATAGGCAATAACAGGGCCGTCGGGAAGCTTCCAGAAGATCCTAGACGTGAAAGGAGTCCCTAAAACACAATCTGAGTGTAACATAAGGAAGTATTATTGGCATCATCATTTGTTCCCACAATGTGCAAATCCTGAAGAGGGTACACAGATAAACGAGACGGAATCCAGGTCCTTGGGAAGCTTACAGCTGAGAACTGCACTGTCTCCTACAGTAGCCACGAGCCCACATGTGCCCATTTTAATTTAAAGCAGTGAAAGGTAAATAAACTTTAACAGTCAGTTCCTCAGTCACCGTAGCCAGTAGCAACAGGTGCTCAGCCGCGACAGGGGCCTCCTGGCTAGCACACCAGGAGGCACATATATGGAGCATTCCCATCACTGATGGAACTCTACCAGGCAGCACTGCTACCGCGCAGAAGGTGGTCTCAGAATGCAGATTCTCAGGCTATACCCCCAAGCATCAGCCCCTGCATCGTCTCAGGTATATTTAAATTTTTTTGATTTTGCAATAATCCTACATACATACATAATCCTTTAAAGAATAAAGACGTTGGGGCGCCTGGGTGGCTCAGTCGTTAAGCATCTGACTTTGGCTCGGGTCATGATCCCAGGGTCCTGGGTTTGAGCCCCACATCAGTCTCCCTGCTCAGCTGGAGGCCTGCTTCTCTCTCTCCCACTCTCCCTGCTTGTGTTCCTTCCCTTGCTGTGTCTCTCTCTGTCAAATAAATAAATAAAAATCTTAAAAAAAAAAAGTCTTAAAGAATGAAGACGCTTGGACAGAGTATTGATTTTAAAAAAACGAAACAATGCTGCCATTTTGTTCTGCAAGATCCTTTTTCTTCTTAGCAAAACGTTTTGGAAAGCCTCCCTACGTTTAGCAGTTCAAGGCAGACATAGCATTTGGAAAGACTAGGACATGAAGGAAATTCAACAAAGTCCAGGACTGTCCCGATGGCCCACTCTGCGTGTACCCATAGCCTGTGGCTATGCATACTGGCAAGCTAAAATATATAGACGGACTTGGTGCCAGTGTCCAAAAATATCAAAGCGGGGATTGCACAAGGAAAGAGTCAAAGGGACTGGGATATGTTTGAGAAGTGACAGCGCCTATCTATAGGCTCGAATTATGAAACCCGGTTAGCTGGGTATTCTATGCTTCGTACAGGCATTAAAATAACTAAGAGACAGGCTAACTCAGATTTCAGAAAAAAAAAAAAAAATGCTATCATTGGGGCTCCTGGGTGGCTCAGTGGGTTAAAAGCCTCTGCCTTCGGCTCAGGTCATGATCCCAGGGTCCTGGGATCGAGCCCCGCATCGGGCTCTCTGCTCAGCGGGGAGCCTGCTTCCCTTCCTCTCTCTCTGCCTGTCTCTCTGCCTACTTGTGATCTCTGTCTGTCAAATAAATAAATAAATATTATTTTTTAAAAAATGCTATCATAGAAGTGAGTGGTCCAAAATCACCAAGAAGTTTCACGAAGGATCAGCCAGGCCATTCGACTGTGCGTGTGGTCTCATACGACCACGTGAGGCGTCATCAGAGCCCAGACCGCTCTCTCAAATCACAAGATGATCACCTTCTCCCCTTCTGGTTTGAAACAGGCTCAGTTCTCAATAATAATAAAGGATTCTTGAAAATTTCACTGAGCACTCACTAAATGCTGGGCTCTGTGCCAAGCACACCAACACTGAATGCTCTCGGTAACCTTAAAGGGTAAGAAATAGGATCACTGCTGTCTTAACAGACGAGACACAGGGTAACCTGCCTGGGGCTGAACAGTACGGCCCCGCCACCTCCCTACTTCCATCCTCCTGGCTTGATCAGCCGGACTCAGCCCCTCCTCTGCCTCCAGGGAGCTTGTGCTGGTCTTCTTTGTTCCTCTAAATCCTTCGCTCCCTTGGCTTCTGCGGTTATAAGCTAGGTATTCATGCCTGTGCTCTTCTACCATCCCCGTCTCCTGAATGTGGGGCACGTGCCAGGCTCTAGTGCGGAGCGGCCCACTTGTCCCCCTCCTTAGGTGCCTTCTCCTCTGTCACACCCAGTCCTGCGCACTAGGAGTTTGGCTCGACCTCAGCTGTCTCCCACCTGCCTGCTGGAGGTCTCCCCCTCAGGCTGCCCAAGAACCAGCCCCTTGACCCACGTACAGCCGACGCGTCCCCCCACAGAACCTTGCCACCAGCAGGCCGTTCCAGCAAGACACTGTTTCCTGCCTCGGCCAGCTGTGGTTGTGTTTTCTCTCTCCTGATGCTCCTGGGGCTTCTTCAGCTCCAAGTAGGAGGCTTTCCAATGTGTCCTCCAAGGACAACCCTTGGGCAATGAGGGAAAGGTGGAAGTCATGGGATAATCCTTGAACCCTGCAATTCCGAAGTTCATGCAGTTGCTCGGAGGGTCTCCAGGGAGATTCAGCCCTGGATGCCCACAGCGTAACTTCCCATTAACCCGTGCTGTACTGCCTGTTTTCCCTCCTTCTCACTCTCCCACAACCCTTCACTTGTGCCTCCGAAGATGAACTCTTTGATCGATGACTCACACCCAAATATGTGCCTGCTTTGAGAAGAATCCAAAATGAGACCCCGCCCCACCAACTGGTCTGCGTTTCTGAATTCTTTTTCTGTGCCTATGATTTTCTACGTCTCCCGGACATCAGGGTTGAAATCCCAAATTCTTTTTTATTCTTTTGCTCTATCCCTTCCCCCTTTCTGAGTCGTTCTGACTCATGCTTTGACATATCTTATTTCCATTTTTCCACATTCCCACCCTAGTTCAGGTCCTTATCACCTCCCACCTTGACGAAACCCTATTGCTCAATCCATTCCCTCTGCCAGGAATGTGCCTGAGACTTTGCCAGGTTTGTCCTTAAGGGCTCCTCTATGCCATGCTTTGTGCTAGGTGTGTCCTTCAAGGCTCCTCTGGGACGGTCTTCCCTGCCACCCCATTGCAAGGATGGTTCTCTTCTCCTCACTTCCTTTACAATGTTATCTACTCCATTCATCTGACATGGGCAAGATGTTCTCTTTCAGCCCTTGTTACTTACCCGTGTATATTTCCTGCTCCTCCAATAAATTTTAAGGACCTTAGGGTCAAGGACTATAACATATGCTTTAAAAAAAAAAAAACCTGGGGCACCTGAGTGGCTCAGTGGGTTAAAGCCTCTGCCTTCAGCTCAGGTCATGATCCCAGGTTCCTGGGATCGAGTCCCGCATAGGGCTCTCTGCTCAGCAGGGAACCTGGTTCCCCCTCTTTCTCTCTGCCTGCCCCTCTGCCTACTTGTGATCTCTGTCTGTCAAATAAATAAATAAAATCCTTAAAAATAAATAAATAAATAAATATCTCCTTAATAGGGGCTCTGTCAACATTGGCTGGTTTCACGTGACTGACAAGCTCACGTTCCTAACAAAGTAAATGCAGGTAAATGGTGGGCAAATTTACTCATTCCCCACATTTCATTAAGTCCCCAGAAGTCTGAATCCCCAGGATTCCACAAAACTCCATCCAAAACCTTGATAAGACGGCAAGCTGCCCAAGCGGGTGGAATTAATTCACCTGCATTACATGCCAGAGTCATCTGACCCACCAGCATTTTTGCAGGTTTATGGCAACATGAGGGGGTTAAAGTTGGTGGTGTTACCATACAGAAAAAGGATAGTGTCTGCTCTAGAAGTACTAGGAAGAATAAGAGTCGATAGCTTTCTGTCTCTAGACTGAACAATGGTGACCATTCATTCTGGCTTTCTCTCATTCCACAAACATCTATTGGGCACTAAGCAAGCAGCAGGCCCTATGCTAGCCACTGGGGGTGTAATTACAGAGCTGATAGTCAGTGCCTGTGTCCTGGAGGGGGGGGGGACAGATAATAAATAAGTGAAACACCAACTTAAATAATTGCAAATGGCGATATGAAATAAGTGCAGAAATAAACAGGTATAGTTTATACTATAGACCAAAATAAATATGCTATATAACAATAAACTATAATAAAGAAGAAAGGCTATAATAGAAGAAAAAGAGGGTCTGACTTGGAAAGGCTCTTCTGAGGACAAGTCACAAAATTGATCAAAACTAGGCCACCTCTGGCACGCACAGACACACACGTCTGAAGTGGCAGTGTGAGCGACAGGGGTAGTCAGAGAAGGCTTCCTGGGGGAGGCGGCCTGGACTTACGCTTTAAAAGCAGACAGGGGGGCGCCTGGGTGGCTCAGTTGATCAACCGTCTGCCCTTGGCTCAGGTCATGATCTCAGGGTCATGAGACAGAGCCCCGTGTCAAGCTCAGCATGGGGTCTGCATGTCCCTCTCCCACCGCCACACCCACTCACTCAATCTCTTTCTAAAATAAATAAATTTTTAAAATCTTTTACTTTTATTTATTTTTTAAAAAGACTTTATTTATTAGAGAGATGGCGAGAGATCACAAGTAAGCAGAGCAGCAAGCAGAGGAAGAGGGAGCAGGGAGCCTGATGGGGGACTTGATCCCACGACCCTAGGATCATGACCTGAGCCGAAGGCAGCCGCTTAATCGACTGAGCCACTCAGGTGCCCTAAATTTTAAAAATCTTTCAAAAAACAAAGCAACAGAGAAGTTTGTTGAAAGGGTGACCCGGAGGTGAGGACCAGGCCGCGCCTGCTGGGGGAGGGGAAAGGGAGGCACGGGTAGGCTTTTCTGCTAGAGCCCGCGGTTAGAGTGGTGCCATAGGATCCCAAGTCCGGGTGACACGCGGTAGCCAGCTGTCCCCAAGGTCTCCCACAGATGGCAGAAAGCTACTCAACCAAGAACCCCCATCCCCCCCCCCCCCGGAGTCGGGTGACTTCGGAAAGCCCCAGACACCCAGGGGCGCCTGCACAAGGTGACAGAAGGCAAGGATGGGACAGAGTTACATGACACCTTTTCACTTCCACGGAACTAGCAAAGCCAAAACGGCATCCATGGAGGTCGGGGGGGGGGGGGGGGGGGGGTGGGTGGGGGAGCAAGGGGCCGGGGGTGGCACGGGGGGGCCCCCCAAGGGAGGGGGAAGCCCTAGCCAGATTTTGCAAGAACCTTTGTAATGCAAATACTCTCCAAGACCTCGGAAAGGCATTCACCTGAGATGCCCTCTCTCTTCTCTTCTCTTCTCTTCTCTTCTCTCTCTCTCTCTCTCTCTCTCTCTCTCTCTCTCTCGTCATTTCTTCCAATCCAGGGAGCAGGTCAGATGGATGGGATATGTGACTGAGCAGTGCTGGGAAAATGCCTGGGCCCCACCCCACTCCTCCCAACCCCCGGTAAGGGGGAGGGGCACACCAGTGCTCCCCTTGCAACACTGAAGCTTTGTTTGCTGGCGGTTCTGAAATCAGCCTCCTCACTTACCTCACCCAACACAGAAAATTCTGTCCCTTCCTTCTCCTTCACTGCAGGGGAAAGCAGGGGTTGGGGGGGTGGCGGGGAAGGCAGGAAGAAGGGGTAGCTAATAATGGCCAACATTCATATGTAAGCCTCCCCCCCCACACACCTGTTATTGCCCGTTATTGCCCTTCCCCCATACAGAAGAGAAAATTGGCTTAGAGAGGGCGGAAGAATTTGACCAAGGTCATGTGGTGGGTAGATGCCTGAGTGGGCTTTGGATATCCGTCATTCTGTATAACCTGTTGATTTTCCTTGGACAACCCCTGCCTCCCTGCTTGCTGGAAGTCAGACCGCCTGAAGGAACGGCTGTCCAGGGGGAAGGAAGGAAGAGGTTCCAGCTCAAGGTCTGAGTCAGCCCTGAATGAACAGAGCCAAGGTTCCCTTGGGATCACGAGGGCTGGCCTTACATAGAGGTTGCTGATCACAGGCTCCAGAGAAAAGGCCCGGGTGATAGAATAACAAACCATCATATTTTAATTCCTTTATTCAATTAAATAGTGAAGGAGAGCCTTCCAAATCTACCCAGACATTGCTAAGGAACTTGTGCATTGTTTCATTTTACATTTATGGAAAGTGAGGCCCGGAGAAGGTAAGCAGCTCCTCAAGGCAAATCCACAGAGACAGAAAGTAGGTTGGTGATGGCCACGGGCTTGGGGGAGACACGGAACTAAGGAGAGAAGGGAAGCATGAGTCTTCCCCATGGAATGGTCGCTCCATCTGAGCGATGGCCTGGCTGCCTTCTGGCATTCCCTCTGAACCTTGCCCATGAAGGCACATTTGGGAAACCCCACAACTTCACTGTCACCTAGAGTAGTAATGCCATAAAACCAGTATCACTGAAAATATGTAAACCGGTTGAAATACATATTTAATGGCAAGTGGTAAGATCCAGAAATTTCTAACACAAGCCAGGAACTGAGAAGTCAGGCTGCCCTCCATTCCTGCCCATCTGAGTTCCCCTCCACTCAGGTGCACTTGCAAACATGTCCTTGATTTCACATTAATCACGTCTTGCATTTCTAGTCCACCATGTGACTTCTGGCTTGGCATTCAGAGCTCATGGATAAAACGAAAGGTGGGGGCAACATTCCTTCCTGATCTAAAACGTGCAGCCTCAGTTGGCAGGAGCTGCCACCTTGCAACCCTGCCAGTGACCAGCCTCAGGATGAAGGTGACACCGGGGCTGGGAGAACCCGGGTCCCTGATGACATCACTGATCCACCAAATCGACCAGTCCTGGAGCATGTCCTACCTGCGGACTCCTTGCTATGTGATGTCGTACGAGTCCTCACTGTTTACAGGTTTCGGCAGGATTTGTGTGACTCGCACACGGAGGGCGTGCTGACTGACGACAACTCGTGCTGACGACGCCCGTGGCCCATTCTGGGACTAACTCCGCTGTGTGATCTTTAAGAAGTCACCCAACCTTTCTGTACCCGTTAAATCCATCTCAGACATGGGGATAATTTTTCCCATCTGTCCTTAATTTGCAAGATGACTCTAAAAACCAATGAGACGTGAGTGGTGCCGGGATTTACAGATCACAGTGTCTTCCCTCTTCCCACTTAAACCCTAAGAGGCTCTGCAACACCATTCTGCAAACATTACATCATTTAAACTTCACGTCAACACTCTGAGGTGACGGTACCGTTATTCCCATTTTTGTAGATAAGGAAACAAGGTTAGGCGTGTTGAATGACTTGCCCAAGGTCACGAAAGCTCAGGCTTGAACCTGTGTGATCTCATTTATGGTCCATTATCACACACCCTCAATTACCACCCTATCAAAGAATGAAGGCGCATCCATCAGCAATTGGAAAATAGTGACATTGTCAATGACCTGATTTATTTATTTGCTTAACTGATAGCTTCTGTCTATTAAACTGTGAATACCTCAAAAGGCGCTTGTAGAGCCTAGTAAAGTCTCTTAATGTGGGTTACTTTGTTTCTAAAAATAACTGCTGTTGGACAATGCCTGTGATGAACGTTAACTGGCCTCATGCGCCTCCCTTCTTTAAGAACCACTCCTCTTGGGACGCCTGGGTGGCTCAGTTGGTTGGACGACTGCCTTCGGCTCAGGTCA